>NW_008660050.1:76804-81126 GCF_000695815.1 Acanthisitta chloris
AGACAGGTGAAAGGTGCTCTCTTCCTTTTCCAAAGAAAACCCTGGGATTATACAACATGATGATGTGAAGAAATGTTGGTGCTTCCAGGTGATCCTTCTCAGGAAAAATGCTAATGGTAGGAATAGTGGTACTGGGAGTGGATCCCATCTATTTTTGTCTGTTTAAAAATCCAGGGAATATCTTAACAGATGTTTTTTGAGGTGGTGTTTCTTGTGCTTTGGTTTTGAACTCAGTGCCAGCAATTCTGCTGTAACAAAGTGTTGGACATGTGTTACTGTTGTTACTGTTTGGAGTGGCACAGACTGTAGGTCCCCAAAGCTTACAACCAAGGATGGTGGCAGGGAAAAGGATCCATTCTGGCATTGCAGGAGAGGATGGTTTTGTTAGGGTTGTTTTTTTCTTCTACTAATTAAAGAAGATTAAACCTGGCACAGGTGAGTCCCCTTGAGTGCTGTGGCCAGTTCTGGGCCCTCATGGCAAGAGAGATATTGAGGGGATAGAGCATGTTCAGAAAAGGGAACAGAGCTGGGGAAGAGGCTGGAGCAACAGGAGAGGCTGAGGGAGCTGTGGGGGCTCAGCCTGGAGAAAAGGAGGCTCAGGGAGGACCTTCTGTTCTCTCCAACTCCTGCCAGGAGGTGCAGCCAGGAGGGTTCAGGCTCTGCTCCCAGGGAACAAGGGGCAGGACAAGAGGAAACAGCCTCAAGCTGTGGGGAGGTTCAAGTTGGACATCAGGAGGAACTTTTCTATGGAAAGGGCTGGAAAGGGCTGTCAGGCATTGGAAGGGGTTGCTCAGGGGGGTGGTGAAGTCACCATCCTTAGAGGTGTCCAGGGAATGACTGGTTGTGGCACTCAGTGCTCCGGTCTAGTAGATAAGGTGCTGATGGCTCACTGGTTGGACTCGATGATCTCAGAGGTCTTTTCCAACTTCAGTGATTCTGTGGAATTGTTCATTCTCTCTATAAAGCACTCTGGGTCTGATTCAGGCACTGGAATAGATTGCCTGGGGAGGTGGTGGAGTCACCATCCCTGGAGGTGTTTAAGAGGTGTCTGGATGTGGCACTGGAGGATATGGTTTAGGGTTTAGGGGTTACAGCAGTGACTGGTTAATGGTTGGACTTGGTGATCTTAAAGGTCTCCTCCAACCGTGATGATTCCATGAAGGATGCAGCAGTCAGCCCTGGGGAATCCCAACCTTTCAGCCTTCCTTTTAATCCTCACTCCTGCTGCTTTCTTTCCTAGGCTACAGCACAATGAGCCCTCAGGAGGACAGTGAGAACCCTCCATGCAACAATGACCCTCTGTCAGCCGGTGTGGACGTTGGGAACCACGATGAAGACCTGGACCTGGACACCCCTCCTCAGACAGCAGCTCTGCTGAGCCACAAGTTCCACCACTACAGATTGCACCACCCAACCCTTCACCACAGCCACCACTTGCAGGCTGCAGTCACGGTACACACTGTGGATGCTGAGTGCTAGTGCCCAGTGACGTGAGGGACGTGACTCGTGCCGCTAAGGGGCAGCTTGGGGGCTGTGCTGCTCACCAGGGACAACTTCAGTGACTTCCTGAGCAAACTTTGGCATCTAAGCTTTACATTTTTGTAAGTGTAAGGTTGGCTCTGAACTGGAAATGTGTTTGATGATGAATGGACCTGCCATAACATTGAATCAGAGCAAGAGGCACGTTACACCTCCAGGAACAGGGATGGGGTTTATACAGCAGCTGAAGCTTTGGAGCCCTGTTGTGCTGAGCCAAGAGGAGAGATCTTAACGGAGCCAGAGATGATTTGGTTTCCTTAACTGGAAGAGCAGAAATGTGTGCAGCTGTGGAGTACAGAAGTGCCAGACGGAAGGGGGAAAGGCTGTTGGTCTCTCTGCAGTTTGGCATGTGGCAAGTTCCCTGCTCCCGAGGTCGCTGCGTGGAATCTGGGACAATGCAGCTCGAGATTTTTAAGTAAAGGATTATTTTTCTACTATTTATTGAACTTGAAACTTTGGGGGGAGGGAGGGGAGAAAACACATTAGCAGTTCTCAACAACTCCCACATACATTCTGTGCTGGCGAAGTGCTTCTTCCGAGGAAGACATCTGATTCTTATTAGCTGATCTTCATCCACTGCCCCACTCTGCAAAGGGAAAATGAAGAAGTCCTTTCTGGCTCTGTGTTTACATTAGGAATGCTTTATTTTCCACAATTGTTTCCTGTAAATATTCCAACCTGATTTATATCACAGTGTTGTCTTCCAATTTGCAGAGGAGAAATCCTGTCCTCCCTTACTTAAAATGCTAAGAATTCTGCCCAAAACCTCTCCACCTTTACCTCTTTGACCATCCCTGAAGGATTCCTGTGTGGAAGTAATAAAGGATTTATCTAGCATTAGTTACCAGCTAATCCCAGATGGAATCTGTGCTATTCTTCTCTTTCTTTGGGACACTGTCAAGACCAGAAGTTAGGGATAAACCAGTGTTTTGTAAAACTTGGGATACTGTGGAAGAAACCTTGAAATCCTAATGATAAGCTGCTGCTGTTTGTCTGGAATTTAACATTGGCTTGGAAATTCAAGCCATGCTGAATCAGTGTCCACAACATGGAGTTATTGATTAGTTTGGAGTCACAGTGTTGTATTTTAGACTCACAGTTTGTGACTATGATGCTCTACAAACATCCTCACACTGTGCATATGCTAAACATCCATTTATATGTAGTTTTTTAAGAAGAAAATCACTTGTTTTCATTAATATGGTACTTAATACTGTATTATGTACAAATTGGTTCTTAAGCAGGTAAAATAACTATATGTGTGATACCAGGATACCCCTTTATACTATGTATAAAATCCAAATCTCTAGTGGAATAAACTGTATATAAAGTATAGATCTGTGGGGAAGTGGCTGCGTGGGAGTGATTCTGCCTCAGTTTCCTTTTCTGGCTGAACAACTGCTGTAACAGGACTGAAAGTGTGATAAAACCAGATAGATCCTCTGGTTTAATCCACAACCTTGAGAGAACTAAACTTTACATATAAATGACAATATTGTCTAAGTTTTAAAGCTTTTTTTTTTTAACTTGTTGGTCATTATTTAGGAAGTGAACATGTCTGGAAGTGGTCACAGGCTCACCACAGCCCATAATTCGCATTGTTTCTTTTCCTTAAGTGCTCCAGAAAGCTCAGTGGCGCTGGATTTCCTGCTCTGTGGTGCTTGCAGAGGATTGGGTGGAGGCTCTTTGCTGACCATGCAGCTGCAGGAATCTACTGAGTGCTGCTTTGTGCTCTCAGAGCTGTGTTTGATGCCCTCTAACAGTTTGTGTCCATATCTAGGAGCCAGCTTGGTAGAATTTCTAATTTTGAATCCAAACTAATGCTGGTGGTAGGTTAAGGGACAAATTGGCTGTTTGTCAGGTTTTCCCTCAGAAGAAAATGCAGGATTTCAGTGTTACTGCTAGGCCCAAAGGACAACACCCACAGCCAGGAAGGGGAATGGTTAAGCATGAAGAAAAAATTACTTTTAGGGTGGAGTTTTCACCTATGTGTAAGTTTTAATCACAGTCTGAGTGAAGTATTGAACAGGATTTGTTGATTCCCTAATCCTCATACAGGTGTACTGAGTCAGAGAGAAATCAGATTGGAAGTTCTAGTGAGGACATTATTTGTTCAGCTCTGTACCACAGAAGCTGGAATTGAGCCCAAAGCTGTTCCCATGTGACAGAGGTGTCTGGTGGAGCCCAATTTGTGTTGTGCTTTGCCCATCCACAGACAGATGAAGGAGTTTCACTCTGCAGCTGAAGTTGTTCAGTTGAGTATTTGCTCCCTAGTTGCAGTTTGTTATGCATAGAAAACATGAAGAAAGGAAAACACCTTTGGCTTGGTCTGCACTTCTCTGCCTGCTCTCGTGCCAATGTTGAGTCCAACCAGGTAAAGTTATGGAGCACAGCGAGAAGCAGCTCATAAAGTCCAGCTCTAATTAAGCTGCAGTGTTAAATGGATACATACAACTTGTGTTTATTAATCCACACTGGCATATTCCCTGCTGTGATTTATAGTGGGACAAATAATTTTTGATCAAGTAATATTATTTAACTACAGTACTGTATCAGTGGAGAGGTTTTTTTTGTGGTTCTTCACATCCCATGGCAGCAGAAGGTGCTTGCAGGGTGCTGTTGCACCTGTGCTTGATCCATGGGGACTCGACAACCCTGCCTGAACTTGAAGGAATGAGAAAGAGCCAAAGCTCTTGCTGTTAAAGAGTAAATTCCAGGGAAAACACTTATCCAAGGGTGTGCCAAATCACAGCTTCAAATGCTGACAGCTGACCTTGTCCCAG
>NW_008660050.1:81149-89079 GCF_000695815.1 Acanthisitta chloris
GATACTATTGTTCATTGAAGTCAGAACCTGATAACGGACGCAATTGAGGTTCATGAGAAGCTGCATGATAGCTCTTCCCGTTTTATTGCCTGTGCTGCTGCCCTGGCCTTCCCTCCTCATCATTATTTTACTGTGTTGACTGAGGAGCAAGATCATAAAACAAGCAATTACACCCTGTATCCCCCTTCCCTGTAACAGTTAAGACTTTATGGCCATTAAGTTTCCACTTGTTTCATTTTTGCAACATCTTTGTATTAATTTCCTATAGGCTTTCTTTCATTCTTCCAGGAGAAAAAAAGTTCCTTTTGAAATGAAAAGAACTTTGCCTTTGGTTTGTGCTCATTAATGTTAAATTGACGTGATGCTTTCAGTATTTGAGCCCTGCCAAGTGTATTGATTTTCCCTATATCCAAGTAACCAGAGGAGCTGTTTATGGGCAGCACATATTGCTTGAAAATGGATTGAGATGGTTTCTTTATTTGCTTATGCTATTGCCTGGGTAAAAAGTGTGATTTGGAAAGAAGAGTCTGTTACAATTTGGCCATGAACATTTTATAAGGCCACTTAAGCCATGAAATATTATCTTTACCCTTGCCCTTGGCAAGGAGAGAGAAGACAGAGGAGAATTCATGGGATGTTCACATGCAGCAGCAGTTGTGACTATAACTGGGCAAAAGGAGATCTCAGGCTCTCCGAGGCTTTTATTCTGTAAAGTGACCCAGAAATGGGGATGAGGATAGAGAGTGGATTTGTCAGAGGACAAATTGGAGGAGCAAGCTGGCAGCAAATATGGAAAAGGGAGAAAAAAACAGGATGCAAAAGTCCTGGCTCAAGTTAAGAGAGTGCAGGTAATCCAAAAGGCTATTTGGAAGTGCGAAGATTAATTTGTGGTGTTCATAGCTCTAAGCTACCCATTTCATTTGTTTTTAAAGGAGAATCCCAGCTATGCCTAGGATTTTCAAAGGAGCCTGCACTGGGCTCTCAGTGCTGTTTGGAATATTAAGTCCTACTGCAGCTAACTCAGTAACCCTTGGGCTGTTTTGCTGTACAAACACCCCTTTGCCAGGGACCCAAACCATGCAAAACTAACCAAAGCACCATGGAATATTTCCTATTCCCCATTTGCAGCTCTGTGGCGTGATGAGAGCTAATTATTTTCTCTCCTTTGTGCTCTGAGTCACGGAAGGACCTTGGCCCAGGAGAGCTGGTGTTCCTGAAGCCAAGGCTGCAGTGGAATTTCAACACTCAAGTCCAAGAGTGAAGTCCTCCAAGCTGTGCCTCAGTGAGGTGCCAAACACAACTGCTGCGAGTGCCAGCGCTTGCACAGAGCCTTCTGGTTCTACCTCAGTAGAAAAGCCCAAAAAGACAGTCCATACCAGCCTGGAACAGCAACAGCCTGAGCAGGAGAGGAGCAGGAATTTGATGGCAGAGGCTCAGAGCTGGAAGTTTCCCCTTCAGCTCACAGTGGTTTCATCTAAATAGTGTGGAAAAATTGTTGTTATCCCTGGGCTGGTTTCCGTGCCGGTAGCAGAGTGCTCTCAGGAGCATGGAGCCAGCAGCAGCCACTCTGCTTTGCTGGACATTTTTACAGCTGACACTGGCAAACCCATCAGTTTCCCGGAGCTCTGCCTGAGATTCCTCCCATGGAACAACAGGAGTGATAGCAAGGAAGGGAAACTGTTAGCCAAAACGCATGGAAGCACAGGAAGGGACCTTCTACCCCACAGACGTGAGGGCACGAGTGCAACAGCTGCTCCAGGGATGAGGGGAACAACCTCAGCTTCCAAAACTCCCAACTCGGTGTTTTCACAGGTGGTTTGCAGGAAAAACGAGCAGGAATAGGTGATGCAAAGCCAAAATTGGGACCAAACTGGTGATCTCTCCAGCCCCAGGCACTGTGGCACCAGCCAAACTGGACCACACTGCCAAGGATTTCCAGTTTGGCCAACACTCCTGGAGTTTTGCTGATTTTAAAGCTCTTGCACTGCACTCAGAGGTAATGAAATCAGGCACTGAGGACAGAAAACTGGGAACACAGTCAAATAGTCTTAATAGACTTATTCTCAGTTTTCTAACATGACACTTGGAACAATTTTCTCCCAATATCAATTCTCTTGGCATAATGTATGCAAATCACACTCAATTGGGTGTGATTAAAGGTTGAGTAATTAGACAACATGATCTAATTGCTGCAAAATAATAATAACCTCAATAAGTGTTTATTCTCACTGCAGCTGTAGCAAGGAAAACTTCATAAACAAGGCAAAATGTGTTGGTGCCATAACCTCAGGGAGGAAACCTGGAAAACAGGAAGGGGATGGATTGTTTTTGCTCCCCATGAACATGTCAGACACTTCTGGGAGTGTGTTTATAGCAGAAAGGCAAGTTGAACGGCAGTTTCCATGGAAACCTTTTGTAACTGAATGGCAGAACGTTTTAGTCTCATAAATTTTTGGGAATGCATTGGGAAAGTTTAGCTTCTATTAAATTCTTTAAGCCAATTTTCCATATTGAACAAGTTTTTCCATATTTAAAAAGTTACAGCATTTTTAAGGACAAATTGTTGTGAGGGGGTTTGAAATTCCAACCTCTCTGGCAGGGATAAATCATGAACTGGTTTATCTTATCCAAACAAAGTGCTGGTCCTGTGCCTGCTCACTCCCAGAATGTCCCAAATACTCACTTAATCGCCTCAAATTTCCTTCAAGTTTGTAATTAGCCACATCTGAGGGGCTGCAAATGAGACACTAATTGAGATCAATTCACCCTAGGGAATGCTTTAATTCAGAATTATGATTTCCCTGTTTTTTGAAGTGAATTGATTTTCCAATTCCCTGTGAACTATCTCTAGCAGTTTCCACTTCCTAGAAAATTAGCCCTTTTAGGGAATCAGAAATAGAATAGTTTGAAATCACGGTCTGCAGCACATTATGGGGTTGGCACATAAAAATCCTCTGGGTAGGAATGTTGGGCTGTACCTGCTTTGACCAGAAATCCAGGGAACAGTTTGATTTTTTTAATACTAAAATTGCCAAAATGCAACAAGTTAATGACTAAATTTGAAGCTGAATGAGGAAAAACAGAGCTATGCAGGGAAGAGTGATGATTTAAAGGCACTGATTTAGGAGAAAGGATTGCAGAGGTTCCCCTGTGAATATCTGGGCTATTTCCTGAGGAGAACTGCACTTTTTATTTGATTCGATGGATATTATTTTCCTTTGTTCTCATCTAGTCAAGAACTTGGCTTTGTTTTGTGGTGTTTGCTCTAATATTTAGCCTTTCCCTTTGCTGCTTTAACTCCCACCCCACAGATTTGCTAATGACATGCATTAGGCAACAAAGGTTATAAATTCTACGGTGAAGATCACAAGTCCCAAAATAGCTCATTACAGTGTGGTCCAGTGTAATGATTTCCTTGGAATATTACTCACTTGGTAACTTACAGCTCTTACCTCTCTCACCTTTTCACTCTTTACTCACAGACCAGTGTGTTACAGACTGGAACCTGAGGAGAAGTTCACAGCCAGGCTGTTCCTGAGGTAATCCATCATTCCTAACACTCAGGAGCAACATTGCAGTAAATTAATAGCCATCAGGTTCCACTTAAAAAGCAAACATGTGGCTGTGGGTGAAGTTACTTGAAGTGTTTTTGTGCCTGCTCGGAAGTGTTGCAGGAGGACAGAAACATCCCATGTTTGGGCATGTTGCTGCACTATGGAATGGTGCACTGGGAAAGCCAAATGTATCGAATTCGGTTGGAAAAAGGGGGAAAGGAGCTTCTTTTGGCATCTCTGGTGTATTTTGGAGGCGTTTGTGGGGTGACTGAGTGTTACCAAACTGGATGTGCATCTCTGGGGTTCAGAATTCCAGTGATATAATAAAACGGAAGGAGCAGCTGGAGCAGGAATCAGTGGGCACAGTGTAAACTGAAGAGAATGGGTTTGGCTATGTTTTGTTGACGTGAAGAGGTGCAGCAATCTGGGACTTTTATGGAACATGCAGGATAGATTCCACCCTCTCACTGCAGGAAACACCAGTCCATGTGGCTTTAGTTTTAGGAAACTCTTCAGATTTTGCTTTCATATAAGAAATCACTTACCTAAAGAGTTCACAGGTATCTCAGCTACCTTGGAATAACAGGTGCGTCTTGGATCCAGCAGATGGTCTCAATTTTGGCTTTTGTCTGTACAGATCTGAACTTATGCTTTTGAACATAAAATCACAGAATGGTTTATGCTGAGAGGGACCTTAAGGCTCATTTTGTTCCATGGGCAGGGACACCTTCCACTAGACCAAGCTGGACAGTTATGTCTGACTCCACCTTCAATTCCAAAAGAATTTTTATCACACAATCCTAATGCTCTCATTCCATAAAACTGAAAACATGTCTATGGCTTATGTGACTTCAATCCTGTACAAGCACAGGGAAATTAACCTTCAGCTTACAAGAGCTACAAAAGCAACTGCTGTGGGTACATTACTCTTAATTAACGAGGAATTTAGTGAACTAAATTAAATTAGTGCCAAGTGGCTTATCTGTATAACAGCATCAGGTCAGCAGCACAACTGAAGTTACACTTGCAGAGCACTAGGCTGTTCTGCTGTGGTTTTTAATAGCTCTCTTTGTTCCTGCAGCACTTTGGAAACATGATCAAAGTGTGGTAGGAAACTGAAGGCTGTTTGAAGCGCAGAGCATAAATGTGGAGAGCTTTGTTTGAAAGCAGCAGAAAGTAAGTGTGTACTCATAGAAATGTCTGCACGGAGCAGGATGGGCTGTAATCAACACGATGGGATTCTTGAGGGAGAATACATACACGGCTTGACTCACTGTCCTTGTCCTCCATGGGTACAGCTCTGGTTTTGGGAGACCATTACCACCCACATCTCATCCCGAGTTCCACCACCTCAGCACCTTCCTGAAGGTGTTCCCCACTCCTGCAGGCACAGCAGCACAGAGGTGTGTGAGAGGTTCCCTAACCTGTGTCTGTTCTCACAGACCTTAGAGGTCTCTCTAAGCTTATACAATTTAACTGCACTGTTACAAAGTAGTTTTGCTTTATCAGTTCCTAATTTTGATTGTTCTTTTAGTCAAAAGGAGAGTTTAATCCCCCAGGGACCTGCTTGAGGCTGTTCAAACCAGGGATGGCATTTGGGTTCAAGAGGGAATGTTTCCTCAGGTCAGAGTGGGCATTGGAGCCTGATTTTCGTTGCTATATGAGGTGGTGGTGGCTCGCCTCCTTGTCCATCTTCATGGATCACTAGGAATATCCTCGATCTTTCCTGCTCTCTTCCCAGAGCACTTTGGAGTTGCCTTTTAGTGCAGGCAATTTCTTAATGAACCTGTGGAATGTGAACCACCTGTAAACAGAATAAAATGTGACCATCAGAGGGGGAAAACAGATTAATCCTCTTACCTACAAAATATCTCTGAGCAAGAAAACACCTTACATTTCTCTGAGTATATTTCCAGCTTCTATAGCTTCTCTGGAGCTATTTACCACTGGTACTTCAGGAGTTTTATTTTTGCCATTGATATCAAACAGTTCATTTCTGAACAATTTATTCCTTTGAGCAATTCAACCTTGATTGACTTTCCTTCAGGCACAGCTGCAGCTCATGAAAAAAGACAAATCAAAGACAGCTTTTGTGAGGTAACTAGGATCAATGATCAGTGGTGGAGCACTGTCCCACCTCCAAACAGGAAAAGCTAACAGTAATATTCATTATTCTGCTTTAGTTCCTTTACCAAACTCTGCTTGAGCAGATGATAATTTCCACTGTAATAGCTTCATCTGGTTGTTATTTTTGAGGAGATAATTACATGTTTCAGTATTCCTAGCAGGGGAATATTCCTTTTCCATGATCCCTGAGTAATTTACATCACATGATGATATGGTTCAGAGAAGCTTTGAGAGACAGTATGCAACATTCCCTCCTTCAGTTTCATCGCTTCACCTGAAAATCAGTTTGTAAACTTACTATCAGGCTTTTCCCTCCTAGTCTTATACCTTTTCCAAGGATAATTTCATAGGTAGCACGAATAATCCTTTGTAAATCCTTAGGGCTCAAGAGGTCTGTGCTGGGAATGGTATTTCATAGTTTTAAAATGCAAATCTTCACTTGAAATCTGAAAAAAATCAGGTATATATGTATTTTTCAATTACATTTCTATGACCTATGAAAATCTAGTTTTTCTAAGAACATGAAATTATCTTTCTATCAGATTTGACACTAATAGTTTGTGGTCATTGTTTTGCCTGGGTTTGGTTTAAGTATGAAGGTGAAGCTAATGTTTAGGACAGGCTGAATTTGGCAGGTCTTGAATTCTCTCCAGACAAACTACCTACAAATGTCCTTCACACCTCTCACTGCCAAAAAGTCATGAAAAATCATGCAAATACTGAAGGAGAAGGAACATTACTTGTTTTTAAAATCTAGGGAAAAGGAAGCCCTTGACCAGAAACTTGTTGGCAGACAATGTGTTAAATAATACACCAAAAAGTACTTTGATTCTTGTTTGCTCAGTAGTTTTGAATTAATTTTAGAAGTAATGAAGGTCCAAGATTCTTTGTAGCTTGAACTTGCTTTGGTTTGGGCTAAAGCAGTTCTTAAAGCCACTTATTTGGTGGAGTTTTTTAATCTCTAACCAATAATCCTGTCTTTAAAATGCCACCTTAAACCTCGCCAAGAATTATCCCTCAGAATTAGATTCTCTTGGTAAGAACTTTGTGACATACACCCAATTTACCTCCAAGTCTTTTTCCAATTTCCTTTTTAAGGCTACTTATTTTTCATGTCTGGACTCTCTTTTGCCTGATCTTCGTGGTCTAAAACCAGATACAAATGTTTAACTTATTCTTCTTTCATTTATAGCAACGATGACACTGCTAAGAGCTAAATTTACTGCGTTGTAAGTGACATTGTGAGTAACTGTGCTGAAGGAGAAAAGGATTTTGCAAGAGAACAACCTATTTCATGTTTTAAAGTGAGGGCTGACAACAAAAACGTTTTTACAGAGACTTCACAGAAGAGAAAACTAATTTTTACAGTGATTCCCAGAAATGCTGTCTGTGTCCCAGGACCTTGGGCTCCTTTCCATCACAGGTCACAGCCCATGGTGCTGTGCCACATGAGGGGCACTTCTGCCACCACTGCTGCTTTTTACCCATTTTGATGGTTTTTCATGAGTTTCGGTACATTTCTGATGAAGAATTAAACTAGGACAAGGTCATCTTGAGCTGCTGTGCCTGCTAAGCTCTGATGCAGTATTGGGTTTGCTCAGGATCTGCTTTATTTTGTTGTTGGATTTCAGTGTCTCAGGGTGGATTTGCATCTAAAGAAGGTGCAGATCTCAGATGTAGAACTACAGCTAAGGAAGGGACAGATCTTGGGTGTAGACGTACATCTGAGGGGTTAGATATTAGGTACAGACCTGTACCTAAGTAAGAAGGAAGGTGCAGATCTTGAGTGTAGATGTAAACCTAAGAAAGGTGTAGATCTCAGGCGTAGAACTACAGCTAAGGGACAGATCTTAGGGATAAATCTACAGATAAGGAAGGTGCAGATCTTAGGTGTAGAACTACGGCTAAGGAAGGGACAGATCTTAGGGATAAACCTATAGTTAAGGAAGGTGCAGATCTCGGGTGTATACCTAGACCTAAGGAAGGCGCTGCAGTGGGATTTTGGGGAACGGTTCATTGTGACCCATGTCACCCTCCTGAGAGCGGGCAGCACCCAAGCTTTGCCCTCCACCGGGACATCTCTTGTCGCGGTTCCCCACCTGACACACCCTCCAGCGCGCTCCTTGCCTTCGCTGGAACTCGCCTGGAGCTGCACGGCAGCGGGGGCGAAATCCCCGTTATTTATCCTCACACTCTCCAGCAGCAGGGCAGGAGCCATCCCTCCCTCCTCCCGGGACCCGCACCCTGGG
>NW_008660051.1:0-1740 GCF_000695815.1 Acanthisitta chloris
CCCTCGGGGGCACCGGGAACCCCCTGCTCCAATCCCCCTTTCCATCCACCGGGATAACTAGGCACCAGGGAGCCCCAACCCAGACGCCCCTGCCCCGGGAGCACCGAGGGACTCCCACTCCCCCTTGTTCCCCTGTCCCAGGGTCCTGCTGTGACCCCGGTGAGGAGAGATCGCCTGGATGGAGGGACACGACCCCTGTCCCTGTCCCCTCACCTGCCCCACGGGGGCTGTGGCTGTCACCTGTGCAGGGGAGGGGACAATAATGCCACTCCTGGGGCTGGGGGCAAGGGGGACAGTCCCAGGGGATGAGGGAACAGGGCTGACAACCAGGAATGGTCCTGGGGGTGGGGACAGGTACAACTTTGGGGTACAGGGACAGCAGGAAAATCCTGGGGCACAGGGACAGAGAGACAATCCTGAGGTACAGGGACAATCCTGGGGTACAGGGTCAGCTCTGGGGTACAGGGATGGGGACAATCCTGGGGCACAGGGTCAGCTCTGGGGTACAGGGATGGGGATAATCCTCGGGTACAGGGACAGGGGGATAATCCTGGGGTACAGGATCAGTTCTGGGGCACAGGGACAGTCCTGGTGTGCAGGGACAGACCAGCAGCAATCAGTGGGTCCCCATGAGGTGATCCAAATCTGACACTTGTCCCCCACCCTGTCCTACCTTCCCCTGCTGCCCTGGGCACACAGGGGGGATCAAGACTTGGGGTCCCCCAAGAACATCACAGCCCACCACGGGGACCCCATCTAGTCCTCCTGGTCATGCAGGTGAGTGTCACCTCTGGAACAGCCAGGACAGGGGGCTGGAATGTGACCCCCTCACCCACAGGACTGGTTCTGCCAGGAACACATGGTGACCCCAGGGGCCACCTGCAGCCCCCGAGGGAGGAGACCCCCCGAGGAGAAGACCCTCAATGTTGGGTGTCCCATCTGCCATGAGGTGACAGCTCCACAAGGACAGGAATGGTGACACAGTTCATCCCCAGCCTTGGGGTCCTCATCCCACAGCCCCTGCTGGGGTCCCATAGGGCTAGGACTACTCAGGCCTCCAGGCCACAGTGCCCTTGTGGTCTGGCTTGACCCCAAGCCCCCCAAGACACTTGGGGGTCCTTGTAGCCCCCCAAGGTCTCTACAGCCCCCAGGCCACATTGCCCTTGGGCTCTGGCTCGACCTCTAGCCCCACAGGAGACTGGTGGCATCTCCACACCCCCCAGACCATGGTCTGGATAGACTCCAAGCCCTGCAAGACCCTGGGGGGGTCCCTGCAGCTTCCCAAGGTTTCTACACCCCCAGGACATGCTGCCCCCAGGCTCTGGCTTGACCCCAAGAGCCCCAAGACCCTGGGGGGTTCTCTGCAGCTCCCCAAGGTCTCTCCACCCCCAACCCATTCTGCCCCTGGGTCCTGGCCTGATCCTAAGCCCCACAGGACATTGGGGGGTCCCTGCAGCCCCCCAAGATCTCTATCCCCTAGGCCATGCTGCCCCTGGGATCTAGCCTGGCCCCAAGCCCCACAGGACACTGAGGGGAGGTCTCTACACCTCCAGGCCATGCTGTTGCTGGGCCTTGGCTTAGCCCCTGGCCCCACAGGACCCTGGGGGTCCCTGCAGCCCCCCAAGGTCTCAACACCCCCTAGGCCACAGTGGCCCTGGGCTCTAGCCTGACCCCAAGCCCCACAGGACACAGAAGGGGGGGTCTCTACAACTCCAGGCCATGCTGCTGCCCGGGCCCGGC
>NW_008660051.1:1766-2073 GCF_000695815.1 Acanthisitta chloris
GGCCCCCCAGGACCCTGGGGGGCCCTGCAGGACCCCCAAGGTCTCTACAGCCCCCAGGCCACGTTGCCCTTGGGCTCTGGCTCGACCCCTAGCCCCACAGGACACTGAGGGGAGGTCTCGAGGTCTCTACATCTCCAGGCTTTGGCTTAGCCCTTAGCCCCACAGGACTCTTGGGGGGTCCCTGCAGCCCCCCAAGGTCTCCATCCCCCAGGCCACGCTGTGCCCTGCAGACACTTCCGGGGGGATATATCCCACAATCCCCCGCGGGAGTCGCCCATGGGGGGATATATCCCGTGAGCCTCCGCGC
>NW_008660052.1:0-20599 GCF_000695815.1 Acanthisitta chloris
CATCCCTCATCCCGCATCTCACATCTCACGTCTCACATCCCGCATCCCTCATCCCGCTCATCCCTCATCCCGCATCTCACATCCCACATCCCGCATCCCGCGCACTGCTCCGCGGGGACTGCAGCGCTTGGCAGGATGGGCTGCCCAGCCTCGCTGGAGTCACAGCCTCGGGGGCTGCGGGGCCGCTGAGAGACCCTCGCCGGCTGCTGCCGTGGTTCGGGACTGTTGTGCTTCCCCGAGGAGCGAGCAGGAACAGCCTCGGATCTGCTCTGCCATCCCGAGGAAGCAGCGGGAGCAGCCCCAGGCTCATTCCAGGATGCCTGAAGCACATGTGCATCCCCAGGCACTCAGTGGGAGAGTCCTGAAAAGGCTTTAAATCCAACCCTGTGGGTTTGGCTTTGTTTTCTTAATCAAAGATAAATATTTACAGTATTTGAAGGATTATGGATAGATTAAATGGAATTTAGTTATCAGAAATAGGATTTGATATGGTTCTCATAGCCAGGTTGTGACTTTTTGATGCCTGAAAAAGCTCTTTGTTTAGGGAATAGCACTGTGGAGACTTGGGACAAAGCAAAGGAACAGGGCCAGGAGTTGGATCAGGTGTGGTCCTACAGGTGGGAGCATGGAACCAGGTTGTGTGAGAACCTCCGGGATGTGCGTTGTGCCACTGGTGTGGTCATGAGCAGGAGCATAAAAGAACCCTTGTGTTTTGGTTAAGCCGTCCCCAGGTGTTGAGCCAAGTAGTAGATCTGCTTGGATTATTTTCCCCTTCTTTCTAATCTTACAGAAAGACTAAATAATGTTATGGGCTGGAATGTGATACTGCAAACAAACCATATGACTGAAATGCATCAGTGTGTGGCATGGGGAATTAATGGGGAATTAAAATCTTTGGCTATTTTCTGGCCAGCTGCATTCAGTCTCACTGACACAACACTTCCTCTCTTTACCTTGTTTGGAAGTTATCTTTGGAACAATCCTTAATGTTGCTAGTATTCATCTAACCAAATAAATTATAAACAGGCTAGATGGGTGGGTTTTCCTTGCCCATCCTTATTTAAATGGAATACTGCAATGAGAAGAGCCCAGCAGAAAATGACCTGGGAGTGCAGGTCAACAGCAGCTGAACATGAGCCAGCAGTGTGCCCAGGTGGCCAAGAAGGCCAATGGCACCTGGCTTGGATCAGGAATAGTGTGATCGGTTAGAGTAGGGAAGGGATTGTCCCTCGGTACTGGTCACTGATGAGCTCACACCTCGAGTACCGTGTCCAGTTCTGTGCCCCTCACTGCAAGAAGGACGTTGAGGTGCTGGAATGAGACCAGAGAAGGGTAGTGGAGCTGGGGAAGGGTCTGGAGCACAAACACGTGAGGAGCAGCTGAGGGAGCTGGGGCTGTTTAGCCTGGGGAAAAGGAGGCTCAGGGGAGACCTCAACATTCTCTACAACTACCTGAAAGGAGGTTGTAGCCAGGTGGGGATCAGTCTCTTCTCCCAGGCAACTAGTGACAGGACCAGAGAAATGGCCTGAAGTTGTGCCAGGGGAGATTCAGGTTGTACATCAAGAAGAATTTCTTCACTCAAGGGATGGTGTTCTGCCCTTTGACAGGGGCAACAGAAATGACACAGGCACCAGTGAAAAGAATAGGCTTATTTTACTAGTGTTTAAGACAAAAGAAAAATTAATAATATATTTACATATATACTTAGTTTACTAAGCCCTAAGTCAAGCAGCACAGACAGCAAATTCAATAAGCAAGGTAATGCACTGAATCATTACTACACATAGGAAAGAATAGTGATTAAGATATCTTTATACATCACCAATTGCCCTAATACTTTATCATCCCCCAGAACTGCAGTCGCTGGGGAGCCCCTGGCTGCAGTGAGGATTTGGGAAGCCTTATGGATTTTAATTTGCTGAAACACACCAAAGAGACTTTTCATCTGCAGTTTACAGAAGATCCTGGCTTCATTTCTACTGCAGTTACTGTGACAGGTAGTCTTTGAAACAGGAGTCTTTTTTCAACACAGAAAACTGCAGTGTGAGGTTTTGGTTTCTGGAAAATTCCCTGCATTTCTTCGTAAAACTACATGTTGCAAACCAATCTGTCTTGAATCTTCTGGAAACCAATCTAAAAGTATTTTTAATAATGCTCAGAGGGGCCCTATATTCAGTCTGATATATAGATGTCCTTAGTAAAGGACACCTGCATCCCAGAAAATAAACCAAACTTCCCTTCACTCTATATGTTCTGTGCCATGTGCCCACTACAAGGTTTTAGATGGGCAAAGTCCTGATCACTGCTATTTATCACTGGCTACATGTATTTGCTGTGGCATTGCAAGCCTTAATTCCTCCCATTAGATTAAAAAATAGAGAGTGAAATCAGTAAGGTGAAACTCTCTCACTGAAATGAGATTTTATTCTGAACTCCTGGGGTGAACCTCTTTACTGAGGTTTCTGATTTATTCTGGAGGAGCTCACTGTAGTTATCTTGTCTAAACACAAGATTAGAACAGTATTAATGTCTGTTGCTATCTACAGGAACAAATTCCTGCTACCATAAGGGTCTCTAATGAAGCAGGTGTGATAGGAAAGGATGGAAGCCTGAGCAGGAGCAATTAAAACTTGAAATATGTACTTCAGGTTCATTTTGACTCTCAGTTACTGGCAGAGGCTTTTGCTGACTTAATCCTACTATGCCTAAAGCTGCATCTCTCAATAATGCTTTTTAGCCTTGATGCTATAACTACTAGTTGAAACTCAAATGGTCTTAGCCAGTGATTTCCATGATGGAATTAAAGATATGAGTAATGGTACACATGGATAGCTTACTTTTGTCCTGAATCTATTGAAAGCTGTTCCCAGGCTAACAGAACTGACATTGGTGGTATTCTTTCATATTATATAGGAAGTAAATGCAGAACTTATTTGGAGAGAATACCTTAGATTTTATTTTTGAAGGTAAGCATTGTTAGGAAATTCAAATACAGTAGTACCACAGATAGTCAGATCCGGGTAAATGTGCTATTGTCATAGAATCATTTAGGCTGGAGAAGACCTGTAAGAACTAGTGAATTGAATAAAACCTGGTTGTCCTTTGAGGAAAAAAAAAGAAGCCAATAATTATTCTCAGGGCTTACATTAAGAGGGTAGAAATAAAGCCCAATATGTCACAGTCCTAAAATTATATTTCTGATTTTTTTATGCACACTCATTTCCTGCATATCAAATGAAAGTATTTCCGTTGGAAATGAGATCTCAATACTTTGTATTCTTTTGAACATGATACCTTTCCAACAGTCTGCTCACGTCAATCTTCCATTCACTTCAGAAGTTTGGGATTTGGTCCGTATCAAACAGTTTGTAAGAGCAGGGAGCCATCAAAGTATTCTATTTCATTATACTGTTGCTGTATGAAGGTCTCAATTTCCATATAGACTTAAAAGAAATTGGATAAAATAAATATTCACTAACACAGGAATGTATGCAATTACCTAGGGGGAAATCAAACAACTGGATCTGATGTCAGGTTCTCAGCGAGTAATTGCATATCATTTATCTTTCTCAGAGTTCTGGGAGGGAAATAACATTGCATATGACTTGGTGCATTTTATGAGCAATGAGTGGCAATGCCATAATTGGGCTATCAGCTCACAGAGATTGCAGCTGAATCCATGAGCACATGCTCTAGCACAGATACAGAGTTACAAGCAGTACAATAATAATAGCTATTCAGAGTGTTTCCTGTGTACAAAGCCCTAGTTAATTAGCCAATGCCTAGTAAATAATTTAATTAAATGTAATTGTCAGCAATTAGGCCTTCAGTGACACTTTCAGCATTTCTGATTTTCCTCCTTTTCAGGGTTGAGATAAATGAGATATTTAACTGACTGTAATCTGTGTTAGTCTTACAGAGTTACTCAAGCACTATGTTTGCTGATTATTTTATTCTGCTTAACACTGTTGGTATTTTCCTTTTTTCCCATCTAAATGTAATAGATCATTCATTCAGGTCCCACATCGAAACATGGAATTATTAATTAGTGTATATATTTATATATTGAAATTGCTCTCAGGATCAAAGGGGATGATCCTGAAATTTTGAAGTAGGTTAATGCTTATTAAAGCCATTGTCCTTGTATGCCTTGTCAACTATGGCACAGGCAGGAAAAGCAAATATATGCTGGTCAACAAGTCAGTCTGTGCCTTGGAGGAGGTTATTTTAAGTGCAGTAACTGCATGAACTATCTATAGAGTAGTCTTCTAGATCCTTCACAAGATATGCAAGTTATTTCCTGGTGCATTAACGAGATTAAATTGGATTACAATCAAGACAATAAATCTTTGTATTCTAAAACATGGAGTGAATGCAGTTTTTAATAACCACGTGATACTTTTGCTTCTTGTGTTCCATTTGGAATAGATATGATGATGTGAGTTAAAGATTTTAATGTATGAACAATAAAAACACTTTAACAAAGCAAACTGCTGAGTTTTGTGTTTCAGCAGCATGCAATGCCTTACATCCAGCTTCTTCTAAAAGTGGAATGCAAACTTGTGGCTACACAGTGATACCCATTTGCTGTCAGAACGTCTGATACAGAGGGGTACACGCTGTGCCAAGCCAAAGGAGACAGGAGAAGCTCATGATCTGAATTCTAACTCCTCCCTGAGTCCAGAGGAAGCAGGAAAACTAAGCTACTAACTCAGGCTGCCAAAGTTAGAAGTTTCAACTGAAAACAAGAAGTTTATAAACTCCTTATAAATCACTTTCCATCACCAGTTTTTGTTAAAAGTATGCACTACTGCAGAAAACATCAGTCAAGCTCAGCTTAGCAAAATGGTCCTAGCACATCATGTGAGTAAAGTAGAGGGAACTGTGGTTGCTACAAGATGAAGCACTTCACAAGCTAGATAAGAAAAATTCTCCCGGCAGGTACACAGCAGTGGGGAAAAAGGTGAAGAAATAGAGAAATCTGTCCTCTTCTTGTGCATGGCTCTCAGGGAAAACAGGTGGGCAGGGAGCCCCAAGTAGAAATTCCAAGTAGCAGTTTTCTACAGAGAATGTGTGGTGAGAGAATGTTGCTGCTGCTGCTACTATGGGATCTGAGACTCTAGGAAATTAGCAATCAAATCTTACACTGTATAAGAAGCTTAAAGTCAAAGAGAGTCTTTGAGTCTTCTTATCCTTGGCTGATGGGTTACTGGAACACTCAAGGTGACTAATTCTAACAAAGCAAAGAATGTTTTTAGTCCTATCATGATTCCTGAATGCATTCCTAAGTCCCACCTGAGGTCAGAGGGAAGTATCCATTCACAGAGAAAACATGAAAATTCAAGACCTGCAGGATAACTGAAGCCCTATGAGCCCTCTAAACAAAAATCTCAATTTATATATACCTGTGAATTCACATTACTGAATCATGCAAAGTGGAAAGAAGATGGATGGTCTTGGCACTGACCCATTTCCTTATTATTCAACTGGAATTAATCCAGTTCACTCTCTTGATTACTAGTCATTGAAACAAACTACTCACCACCTTAATTCTTAAGTAAAAACTCCTGTGGAGTAAAACTTGGCTAACTAATGGAGAAAACTGTCATCAGTGCTTGTTCTTTGAGTACTATCTTAATTCATTCCTGACAGAGTTGTGTTCAGTGCTGCATTTGGCCCTGTTAATGGCAATTTATGTGGCTTTTGAAATATGAGGACAGTGCCTCCAGTCTGCCTTCAAAGTACAAAAAATCTCATTCATCAGGCCTGTGCTGCCTCTCTGCTTTTATGTGCAGGAGAATTATGATCCTCACCTTGGACTGTCTTGATAGCTGCTGAGGGAGGCACTGCTTTGATTTTCTTAGCAAAGATTATTGTGAACAGCACAACTTGAGAAATCCATGCTAAAGACTTTGCTTAATTGTACGTAATAATTCCATAAAATGACTGTGCATCTTCCAGTGCATGAAAGTTAAAATACAGACCTCAGGCAAGCCAGGAGCTAAAAGTGACATCAGGCAGGGGTAATGACATCACAGCCCCAAACAAGATGAGCTGAGAGGGTCTAGTGTTGGTAACAGAGTTCAATGAACAGCCTGGTAATTAGCAATCAGGTTTATAGTAACGAGGCAAGTTAAAATTCAAATCAAGGCAGTAAGGTGATGCTGTGACTCAGCCACACCACCAGAGCTCTCAAGTAAGGATTAAGGAAGGAGCAAGGGCAGGAGGCTGAGTTAATGCCCAGCTCCTTCCTTCCCCGAGGGGGCAGAACCTGCAGAGGCTGTGGGTGAGAAGACTGAGAGAGGTGGAAAAATTGTAGAGAAAGGTAGATGCGGGCTGGTGAGAGCAATCAGACCTGCTCTTATTGTGTTGGTGTGTTCACTGCCCTGAGGAGGATGTGTAGTCAGAAGTTAAGTAGGCAGCTAACTAGCACCAAAGCATTTAACAGCTGGGAAAATTCTACCAAAATGAAAAATAAATTCATATTTCACAGAATCAACCAGGTTGGAAAAGACCTCCAAGATCATCAAGTCCAGCCCTACTGTGGTTACTAGACCAGGCACTAAGCGGCCATGGAGATGCACTATTGTATTTTCAAGGAGGAACAAAAAATTCCTCTCTACAGTAGCTGAGAGGAGTTTTCATGTACACAAATATATGACTACCATCCTGTAACAGCTGTATCCTACAGTTTAGGTTCCTGGAGTAAGAAAGGTCTCTGCTATCTTGCCGTTATTAAATGTAAGGGCTAAGAACAGACCTGGCTTGGCTACTTTTAAGTTTGAAAGAAGCAAGGAGAAATAAGAATACTGCAGTACATCCATCCTCACATTTCAACATACCCTCTAAATTTGTGTTGTAATGTTACACTCCTGGTCTTGAGGTGTCTCCAGATGACTTTCAATAGTATGAAAACCTATTGGTTTTCCTGATTTTATTGCTGTGAGTCCTGAACCCTCCAACAGAGAACGGCTAGGGAGGCTGATATAATCAGATGGCAAAAATAAGCTTTCATGTAATTTTTTGCTAAGGTAAACTGTTTAAAGAATTTGTTGCAAAGCTGTGATCTGTGTGAAGACAAGGCCTTGAAGTTTTCAAGGCCTAATTGTCACACAGCTTCTGAATCCAAAGAGTTAACTGCTATCACCTGTACTATCCTTTTATCTGTGGCTTTCCTTTCCAGTGATTTTCCATTTATGCCAGAGATTATCTCAAAGCCCTATGCAAGTTTCAGTGCTTTAAATCAAGAGATTAATCACTTCATCAGCCTTCACTTCATTTGGGGGGATTGTTTTGAACTTAGACAGATCTAGTATTATTTTAACCTTGTTATCATTTGCATGTGTGGGGAAACAGCTTGATAGAATTAATCTTCAAGTTTAGAAAAGCACGAACTGTCTCAGATGACATTCAAAACATTTTTTCTCGGTCTATCTGGCATGTAAGGTCTTGTTTAATGAAAACATGCATGTAGCACTTGGGTTTGGTTTTTGGGTGTCACTGAGATAAGACAGCACGTGAACTATTACAATAGTTACACTGCAGATAGACTCAGATTAGTCTGCAGCCACTGATATGAGGTTGGTAGTTGCTGTGGTCAGACCATTCATAGTCTAAGATCTGAGTTGGTGCCTAGGGGGAATTTCTGCTGAAAGTTTATTACTTGTTCTCTACAAGTAGTAATTCCCATGAATGTGTTCTTAAGTGTTTGAGATGCACACACATAGTCTCTTTGACTGTCATGTGCTCTGATACTCCTGAGACAGGAATTCTTAGTCTGCTGCCTTAGGCAGACCAGAGCATGGGTGAGAACTAAGAGGCAGAACATTCTCTTTGGCATTCTCTTTGGGAATGATGCTACCAAGCTTGGGCAACCAATAGAAAAGTGGGGAAAGGATGACAACTTCCCCATCATTTTGGGCATTTGCCTATCTCTTGTAATTCACATCTTGTTCATCAGTGATTGTTAGATAAGCATAAAAATTGTTTCCATGGACACTTTTTGTTATCTGCTTGCAGCAGAGAAGTAACAGCTCAGTCTTTCAGATGCAGCTTTTGCAGCTATGATCTTTTCCAGTCTCTAACTGAGGCTTGGTTATCAGAGCATGCTGTTACAGGAGCTGTATTTCAAATCTATCTGTAATGCTGAAGGGCTCCCAGAGGAAAGAGAACCTTCAGCTTATAAACCACATTTGTGTCAGTGTTTCATTTTCTGTTCATGGTGGCTGTATACAATTTTTTCATTGCAGTCGCTGAAAAGTACTTGGTTATGTAGTAAAATGCAGTCCTCAGTCACAGCTTTGTTAATTGGTTGTTAACCTAAATTGTGATGAACAAAATCTGGTAGTTGAAGGTGGTGTAGCTAAAAAGTAATCTGGAAAAAATAATAATTCTAGTTTAGCCATACGAGATAATCATGTGGTCAGATGTAGAGAAGTACCAAAACTCTTAACTAGGGGTGGGCTAGGCAAAGACTGCATTATGCTTCTTTGCATAATCCTTCTCACTCCAAATGGCCACAAATGAAAGGAATAGGATGCTGAATGTGAAGTACAGCTTACTAGCTCTAGTTCTCCACTTCCCTCTCTGATGCGAATAAACATGTGGGAATGTTTGGTATTTTTTAGAGATCATACACTATCCAACATTAAGAAACCTGTTATTTTTGGTACGGTATCAAAGAGGACAGTGATCAAAACTCTTGTGATTCAACTATGTTTGTTGTTTATTTTTTTTTAAACTAAAGGACATTATATCCTCCTTGTGCTTGTATTTGAAGGCTGTTTCAGAACTTTCAGGCACGATTAGAAACTTCCAGCTAGAACTCCAGTATCAGTTTATGCTGGATTTATTTTTTACATACCAATATTGTTTTATATCCTACATGGATATTTTTCCCTTCAGAATATATCTGTGTAGAAACTTGTGATGAATGGTTGTGTCCACGTACAACTTTTCTTCTACTGTACAGAACTAGCCAAGCTCCAGACGTGTCTTACAAGAGAATGGGGATCTCTAGTTACCTAATCATGTTATTATCATTTATCCATACCTGTTTTGCTTTTAAATGTATGAAACCAGAATTGTACTTGGTATTTCAGATGAGGCCTCAACAGTGCTTTGTGCTACAGCCCTCCTGCTTCTGTACCCTGGGTACCTCTGTATTTGTAGGGGGTCCCTGATGTGACTGTCTTTCCTGACATATCTAGGATTCCTTTTGGCTTTTTGACAAGTGTCTTGTGTTAGTACAATAGGAAAGTTTATAAAAACAGACATTCCCTATCAGAGGGCAATTATAAAAACAGAGGTAAAGAAACTAAAAGCTAATCTTATGTGTGTTCTACACATGCAGCACCAGTTGATATGCAGCTGGACCTGTGCATGAAAAAACTGCTGAGAATTCTGCAGAGTCCTCTGAGGACCTGGATTTCCTCAGCAGTCTGTAAGGGCTGGGGAGCTCATTAAGGTAGCAGAAAGACTCTGTGGCAGAACTCCCTCTTTCTCTCAGATCTCCACGCCAACATGCAGCAGCATGTGTTCTGAATACTCAATGTAGCAATAGGTTCTAATTCGTACAGAGCACTGAGCCAGGAAATTAAAAATGTGCTGAAGATGGATGCAGTACTGTTTTACCATCCTTTTGAATATATACACAATGCAATATATTGTTCTCACTGTGAATTTCTGCTTGTGTGTTTGCAGGCCCTGTGGGCTTCCACCAAAGACACCAAAAATAATCTGATGCCAGATGATATCAGTGATCCACTCTTCTATTATCAGCTGTATCCAAGAAGCAGAGGCTTCCAGAAATAGGTGTACATATTTTAATACTCCCTAAAAATAGATGGACTGCCATAATAAATAAAGTTTGGAAGAAAAAAAATCCCTCCTGACTTCTGCAAATTTAGTTTATACCATACAAGAATGACATTTAATCACCCTTATCTTAATTATCCTTAACTTGGAATGTGCAATAACTGCAGATATAGCTATCAGCCATAAAATTATTCAGCCACAAAATTTACCTAAACTGCCCAAAGCACTATTTTCCATATGCCTATCACAGTCTGTAATTTATTCTAAATTCATTGGACATACATTTTGTTGGATGAATTCCTTGGTTTGCTGATAAGGGGCATAGAAGTAGTGATTAGTTTTTGGGAAAGGTTTCCATAGGCTACGTCTATGGGAACAGCTTATCTTCTTTTTTTAAATGCCTGTACTGCTTTTGCTCACCTTGTGCCCACACAGAAACACCATTTGCTCACATAAAACTGGAATTACCTTTGGAGTTGTAGAAAATCGGGCCAATGACATAAAAAGTGTTTCTCCATGGCTGCTTCTGTGCATAATTCAGGTTCTTCCTGAAGCTGGAGCCTAAGCTTCTGTCATCCTCCTTCTAGCTTCTTCTAGCATCCTCCCCACCCTGAAATTAAGATTGTTTCCCATTAGAGTATTCAAAAAACCCCAAACCTTGTACTAATTACATTTCATTTTTCTAACCTTTTTCTGATCTTGTTTATTCTTCCAGCAACTGCATCAAAAATGTGCTTTGTTCTTGTATTTCTGCTCCACTCTGTGATCCTTCCTGCATGAAATTCGGATTTTGCCAGACTCTTTTGGCCAGGTAAACCTTTTTTTTTGTGAGCTTTTCTTTCTAAAGAGAACATCTAATAAATTATGAGGATCAGATGCAAACAGCTAACTGAGGAAAAAATGCTGAAAAAACACCAGAAAGAGTAAAAAAAAAAAAAGGGAAAATTGAAGCATACCGGAGAAGAGCAGAAATCCAGAATATTTCTGGAAGCAATTGAGGAGTTTGCTTTATAAAAGAACAAGCAAAGGAGGTGTTATTGTAGGAAAACCTATTTTTGGCCAGAGGTTTGATTTCTGGAAATAACTCTCCTGTACACACATGATTAAGGAGAACTTGTCTTGGGGGAGAAAATCTAAATCTCTGACTGGCAGAAAGTAATAAACTGTGACCTTAAATTCATCAAAGGGGTTTCAAAGGTGGTTTTGGTGGTTTTGGAGGTTTTTTTGTTGGCTGGTTTGTTTGTTTTTACCAGAGTCTGAATGTTCAAATACCTGGGTTTATTCTACTTTCTCCATCACAGGTCTATGTGTGGTGCTGCTGTGGAAGACAGGACGTGGCTGATGACCTTGGCTGTGGCAGAACTGACTTGGGATCACTTCAAGGATCACATAGAAGCTGACTTTGAGCCAATTACTTTCTGCAACTTAGCAAAACAAAGTAAGACAATGATTTATTGAGCTAGAAGTGACTGTCACAGAGGAGTGACACTGTCATGAGTCCCACTTGTCTATTGCTAAAGATCCATGAATGGTATCACAGGTGTTTTTATAAATATATAGTTCTGGGCAATTAATTCATGAGACTGTAGGATCAGCCAATCTACCTTTCAAACATTCCTTTGGTATTTCTGCTTTCATATATTTGTGTTTTTCTACCACTTCAAGCTTCCTGTTCCCAAAGACAGAAACAAAGGTTAGGCAGGGAATTCAGTGGTCCATCAATTAGGTTTTGGAAACGTCCTCATAAAAAGACCAGTGGACAGCTTTTTGCGTGGCTCTTAGTGATACATTTGAGAACGTGATCATCAACTGCATAGTAATGAATTCCCACACTTTCTTTCCAATATAGGTAGTTGTTGATGGTGCCAGAAAGATTATTTCTGGTTAGAAAAAAAAAAAAAAAAAAAAAAAATATTATTATCAAGAAAGCTGTTAGAATGTAAAACATTCCTAATTCCTAGAGAAACTTAAAAAAAAATATAACAATCTCAAGTTTCCCACCTTTCTGCATTGTAATGACTTGTAACAGACAAAGAGAAAAGCTGTTTTGCTCACTTTAAGCATTCCTTTAATGCTGTAGGTTAGATAAATACATTACTGCAAAGCATGAGCAAGTAATGTTTTTATTATTGTTACATAAAAGGAGGTTGAATTAGGAAAAGTTATTCCTCCTAGAAGTAACACATCCAAAATAATCTTGCAATTTAAAACAAACAAAAAAACCCCCAAATAAAATAACAGCCACAAAACCAAAAAGAGTGATAATTAACAGAGCGAGTTGACATGCTGTTCTTTAAAAGTTAAAGACATACATCAGTTGGAGACAGGATATCAAATATCGGCAGGGAGAGCAGCAGGAAACTTTTTCCACTGGATGAAAGGGATAAAAAGAAGAAAAACAAGTCTCGGTCTCAGGAACAGCTGACTAAGCTCCTGACATAGCCGAAGCACAGCCAATTGTAACGAATACCAGGGAAAACAGTATCTTCTAACCAAAAGTGCTTCTCACTTAGAAACATAAAATCAAGATAAAAATGTAACTCTCAGAATAACAATGAGGCAAAAGATACACTGATCACAGGGAAACAAAATGCTGCAACAGCTTGCGAAAGATTTTCTGCTGTACCCTGGGTGAACCTCAGCCTTTAAGGATTGCGGCAGGGAGGCCCAGCTGACATAGAAATGCAAAATTCCAGCGAGTGCGAAAGAATCAGAGGAATGGCTCTGCACCTCTGGCGCTTTGCGGAGAGGGGGGTGAAGCCGGAATGAATATTCCTTCCCTTTCACATGTTAAAAGCTTTGCAGATTCAAACAAACACAAATCTTTCTGGTATTTCACATCTACAAGTGCAAGGACTGCAGAGTTGGATCTCCTGCGCAAAGCAAAATATTTTAAGGGAAGATGAGAAAGAAACAGAATCTAGCAAAGCTGGTAATGATTAAGAATGTGTTTGCTTACACTGCAGTGGGGTTTTCAGTTCTCTTTCAAAATGTTTTGATAAAACTTCGACCCTGAATTTCACTTGCACTAGGAGCTCTTACTAAGACGCAATGTTCTTGTAGCAACTCTTGCTACCTTTCTCCTTGATTACCCTTCTGCTTGCTTACTGCTCCTTGGCCAAGCTGGCAGGAGCCGGGGAAGCATTTCTGCTGTGCTTCTGTGGCTGTTGAACCCTACAGAGGGGAAGACAGAGAATTTGGCAAAATTTGGCCCTTTACCTTTGGTATATTTGCTATAATGTTGTTATATCTTATTTATTTTTATCACATTATTGTTTTACTTTTCTGATAGGAATGCATGGTTTTATTATCCTTAATCTTGCAGTGTAATGTAATTAATGTTCCAAGCTCTCCCTTAACGAAAATACAAATGAAGCTGACTAATTCAGTAATTTTCTATGCTTAGCAACTGTTGCAAACAAAAGTCTGTAAAAGATATTTACAGCCTATGATTAAATATCAGGCTGTTATGAGCTGTTCTTCTCTTATGCCCACAGTACTTCTTCTGCAAGAGTCCTTGAGATTCAACACCTCAGGAGTAAGTCAAATCTGTAGGATAACTAATGAAATAACCAATCCTGAAAACAGTAATAATCTGTAGGGCATTCAAAAGCAGCCTGAGGTGATGACCTACAGCTTGTACGTTCAGAAGGGAAATAGGAGTCTGCCCCTCGGAAAGTCAGATTTGTTTCTCCCATACCCCTCAAGGGCAGGATGTTTGCTTTGGGGTGGAACCAGGGGTTTGCTGCCAGACCCTGGGGGCACTCATGGGCATTAATGAACCTGCCCGACCCTTCTCAGAACCTCTTTCAGCCCCACCTGCCCTGCTCTCTGGCTGGGGTGGTGGGCTGAAGCCTGGCCTGCCACCCTGGAGGATCCCCCATGCCCCAGCTCCCAGGGCACTGTGGGTGCTGCACCCCAAGAGGTGGGTGGGATTGTACCATCACTGTGTGAGGGGGACAGGAGTGAGGAGCATAAACTTTAATCCAAGCTCAGGTGACCACGCAGCCTGTTTCACTTCACTTGGCCCCTAATGAGGTAAACGGTGGTGGTTGTCCTGGTGAGGCAATGGAAGCTGAACAGGCAGTCAAAGGTCTCCTCCTCTGGCATAACTGATTTTAACCAGGCTGGGATACGACAAAAGAAGGAAAACGGGGATCATCTAAAAACAAACAAACAAAACCCCTGAAAGGCAGTGAAAACTCAAGCAAAAAAGAAGCATGTCTATTATAGAACAAACAAAAGGGCTCTGGAAAATGAAAATGCAGAGCCATGGATTAATGGGGGGGGGGCAGTTGTTTGTTCCTTGGATGCAACGACTCCTACATTTAGGAGATATGTACTTCCACTCTATTAGAAGGAAAGGATCAAAGCAGGAGAACACAATCTGAGAAACAAGCCAGGGGGATCAAAAGAAAGGAAAAAGAGGCATAGTCTGAGCAGAGGATATTGAACTAGGTTATGCTAATCAATTTTAATCCAGAGAAACTGAGATTATACACCTTCTATCCATCTGAGAAGTGGCAAATATAGAGACAAATCCTAAACAAGTTACTTTGTTGGCAGCAAGAGAATGGATAAAATCTTAGATCAGATATGCTTTTTTTGTTTTGTTTTGTTTTAATCAGTGAGAAATAGTAATGGCTCTTTCCACCTGTTCAATAATGACAGGATTTAAAACTATCTTTGGGATTTAAAGTCCAGTGAAATTCTAAAGTCACTTGTCCTCAAGTTATTAAAGGGAGGACAGACACAAAGTCTGGTCACTTTAACCTTAACTGTGTAGGAAATAGGCTATAAGCAATATTGGAAGTAAGGTTTAGAGAAAATATGCACACACAGGCACCAAAGGAACATCCAGCTTGGAGCCTGCCGGGCACACAAGCCTCAGCATGCAAAGCTCAAATACTTATGAAAATGAAGCAGTGCTGTTGCCCCAGAGCCCTCATGGTTATCTGTCAACTTGATATAAAGGAACTGAAAGCTCAAGAATGCACCATAACTTCTGCCTAATTTGAGGTTTTCTTCAGACCTTGACTTGAAACTACCAAGAAAGTTGCTGGGAATTGTGTTTCTGTGAGGAAGACACTTCAGCAGGTTTAGTAATCTCTTCTCTCTGACACAGAATTGTAACAGTTTCCTGCTTTTTCCTTCCCCTTCTGTCTCCCATCTCCACCTTTTGCCTTCCAGAGAATCACAGAATAGGTGGGGTTGGAAGACACCTCTGGAGATCCTGAAGTCCAACCCCTCTGCTCAAACAAGGTCATCTAGAGCAGATTGCACAAGATCAAATTAATGTGAGTTTAGAGGATCTCCAGAGAAGGAGACATCCCAGGCTCTCTGGGCAGCCTGTTCCAGTGTATGTACTCTTGTACCTACTGGGGAATACGTCTGGTCCAGGTAGCTCAGCTTGCAGGTCCCAACAGTTAAACTCTGATGTTGAGAGTGTGACTGCCAGAGTCTCATGAGGGGTCAGACTGGGAAGTTTCCTTAACACTCCAGGACCCACAGGTCCCTCTCTGCAGAGCTGTTTTCCAGCAGGTCAGCCCCCACCCTATACTGGTGTCTGGGGTTATTCCTCCCTGGGCGCAGGACCCTGCACTTGCCTTGGCTGAACTTCGTTAGGTTCCTCTCTGCCCCACTCTTCAGCCTGTCCAGGTCTCGCTGAATGGCAGCACAGCCTTGTGATGGGTCAGCCACTCCTCCCAGCTTTGGATCATCAGCAAAAGCACTCAGGGTACACTGTCTATTCATCCAGGTCACTGGTGAATAAATTGAACAAGACCGACCCCAGCACTGACCCCTGAGGACACCACCAGCTACAGGCTTCAACTAGAATCTGCACCACTGATCACAGCCCTCTGAGCTCTGACACTCAGCCAGTTCCTAATCCAACAGATTTCTCTCTTCTTTATTATTGATTCGGTTTGAATGTGAAGTGGGAGTCATTTATATGTCATAACCATACTCTCACTCTCTCAGGATAATACTGTACACATTTTTTAATTGTTTAATTTAGTTCAGCTATCTCTCCTCTCCCCTTTTATGCTGTAAAATTTATTAGAGATTTCACTAGAGAATACAGAATGACATTCTGATAGCACCTTAAAAATGGGAAAAAGTGTTCTAGGCTTCTTTTACAAGGTTGCATGACATTTAAATGCATATTTGATACTGCCTTTGTTCACATGCTGTTTTGAATTGCTGGTGTTTATAATTTTTCTTCATAGGAGGTTGTTTGATTAGTCAATAAAATGTTAGAAAAGTGTAAATTTCTAGAAGACACAAAAGCCATTCAGCTCCCGCTCCTGCATTGGTGCAGGTGAGTTTATTCTTGCATGCAAGGAATCCTAAATCTGCTGAAGTAATCTTTGTGGGTTCTTACACAATGTATGTACTTATTGCCCTTGAGAAAAATACCAGGATATGGTAAATCATTGGTGTACAGTTCAAGTTTAGTCAAGGATCAGTCAACTCGTAATTACTCTTCATATTTTAAAATACAGATATGTCTATTAAAATGAATGCAGACACTGTCCTTAATTATGATTTTGCACTCCTTTATTTAGCCTGTATTTTTGTGTAGTGTAATTAGTACAAGGATTTTTTTCCTCTTTCTTTTTACCCAGTGGCTTTAATATTTTATAAATAGCTCTAAACAAATGTACAGCTTAGCCCTCCCAGCAAGCTGAATTTCTTGCTAAGCTACTCATTTTGATTTAGCACCTGCTTAAGTTTTACTAACTAAGCAGGTTTTATCAGGTTTTGTCTCTTCACTGCACTGAGATTAATTAGTGGGCATGGTTAAGGGTTTTGTTTAGTTTGATTAGGTTTCCTGTAGGACTTGTAACTGGATCACTGTTTGCTGCATTTCTGCCTACAGTTCATGAACTTGGAGCCAGGAACAGCACAGAGGGAAGATTCCTGTGCATTCATTTGAAGGGACCTTGGAGGTGACCAGGCCTATTTGCACATATGTACAGGCTTCCACTAGAAACTTCTAGAGGTTTCCAGGTGAAACCCTGAAAAGCTGAAAGAGCAGGAAATTGCTAGTCTATTTCCCATGTAATCAAATCTGTTGCCACATTACTTTATGCACCACACCACTCCCATGTTGGAAAAAATAGGGGTTAGCTAGTCAGGAACTAGGTTATCACGTGGAATGTGTTAAATGAGTGTCACTAATTGGTAGCCTACTAGAAAATTAAGCTGTAAGACTGCAGTGAGCATTGAGGCTTTTACTCTGCTGTCTTATAGAGCTTTCCAAATATACTTCAAAAAACCCTGTAATCTATTATTGTGTCAAGCAATTTGCACAAGAATTTTTTACCATTTCAACAACATATCAAGCAGTATCCATCCTAAAGAAGTTTCTAAACTGTCTAGATTTTCATAAAATAAATTATTTCAAGCTCTCCTTGACCACGATTTAAGTGAAATCTGTTTACAGACTACAATAAACATATGACAGAACATCAACTTTGTGTGTTGAGGGTTGTTGCTGGTAAATCAATACAGATGCTAGGCCACCAGGCACTTAAAAAATCAATAGAATTAAATAAATATATAGATATAAGAGTTGACTAACAGTTTTACACCCTGTGTACAGAGGTGTGATTCATCCTGACTCAAATAACACACGTGGGAAAATAAACAGAAATGACACACTTGAAAGCATACTGAAGAAATTCTGCAATCAAGGGACTGGGCTGGAAAGTAAAAAATTATGTCCTGGTCTGCTGACTGACTGGTCTAATGGCAGATTTAACCTTCTGATGACTCAGGTTTTTTATTGGTGAGATTAGGACAATAGAAAGTATTTTGAGACTCTCTGCTATGCAAAATGTTATTAAATTATGGCTAGAAGGAGTACATTTTCCTTTTATAGCCGCATTTATGCAATGAGACCTTCTGAAGCAATTACTGAATTGCTGGCTTTGGAAAGCAGCCAAGTAAACTGCACCTGGGAAGTTAAAACTGGTTCTGAGCCTGATGCTGTTCATGCCTTTTCTTTTTCTTTTTTAAGAGCTTATGAAGCATCCAGCACTGAGTTAAAGCCAAGGTGAAAAATGTAGAAATAAATTAAATGGCACAGCCTGATTAGCAGAAGGGGAAAAGAGAATGGCAGAACAGTGAGGATAAGCAGGTCAGACAGGCTGCCTGGTAGAGCCCAGGTGTGGGAGAGAAGGAAAGCAACATATTTTCTTCAGTTCTGTGTTATGGACAACTATGGTCAGACTTAGAAATATGTTAATTTGGTTTGGTGTAGCTACAAACTTATCAACTATTATGAGAAAACACGTTCTCTTTATCGCTGAGCCCCTTACTTCATGTAACATCAGGTCTTTGTAAGAATAGGTCTAGAGCTGACCTGAACACTTTGTAGCTGTGAGAAACCCACTAGGATACCTACTGAGGAATTTCACAGTTTGTAGAGTACAGGTGTCAGGAAGGGGAAAAAGAAAAAAAAAAAGCATTTTCAAAAGGGAAAAAAATACTATTCTTGGAAACTTGAGAGCTTGGCCTTCAGATGATGTTTTCTGGGGTTTGATTTGGACACTAAGTATTTGCAGGAAATAAAAGGTAAAAGGGAAAGGAGTAGCTAGCTATAACTCTTGTTTTAAAACAGGAATTAAGAATTCCCAATGCACCATGAGGACAAGCAAAAAGGATATGCCTTTATATCATGATCAGAAAGATGAGGATGCTACTGCCTAAGTGTTGGTCCTTTCATCTACTTCATAAATGTTTAGTATACAGCAGTTCAGTTCCCTTAATTCCCAAACAATCCAAGCACCATAACTGCTCCAACTTCTTCCCTTTGTGTTTAAAATACACTCATAGCCAACTTCTGGAAACCTAGTCAGACTTGGGTAAGTTAGCAAGGCTTTTTGCTCAGAATTAACTGAAACCTCCTGGCATGAGTATTATGCTCAGCATTAGCAAGACTGAAACTCTGTTTAGACCAGTTTTTGTTGAAATTAACATTTGGAAACCGGAGCATTCAACCTTTGATATTCCATTTTTAAAAAAATGTTACTTTGCCCTTAATCCATAAATAAATCTTAGTTTATCATCTACCAAACTGCCTAAGCAGAAGCAGAGGTCACCACGTATCACATGCTTGATCAGGTAGAGTGATATTGTGCTACTATGGTAATACTGATTTATAGGGATAAACAATGTATAAAGGTGAGTGTTTTGAAAGGAATTTGGTTTCCAAAGCTTTTAACTTTCAAAATATCTTTATTTTTAAAGAAGAAAAAGTGAAGGGGGCTAATGGAAGAAGTGGATATGTCCATCCAGGTGAGATGGAAAAAGTAGCATATATAAAAGACAGACACAAAATCATTTTTTTTTGTTAAGGAGCAGATTTAAACAAGCCAAAAGCATTTTACCACTAGAAATGTACTCAAGTTATAACATTTCATCCAGAAATTTTATGACATTTGAAACTTGATGCAGACCCTGATATTCCTACCTTTTTAATCCCTGATAGAGAAAGGCTATTAATGTAGAACAACATGTTTACACGTAATAACACCAACCTATAAACATTACATTTTCATTTAAAGTACAACAGAATGAAAATTTGTTTATTGACCTCTCACAGAGATAGTTTCTTGGCTCTAGAGATTTTAAGCACTTGGTCTGAACTGAAGATTAATAACCATGAGGCATGATAGGAAAAAAAGATTTAAAAATTTTTGACAGACCTTTCAAAAGTTTAAACCTTTCTGAAGGGAAAGGCATAGAGATGAGTGAAAGAAGAAGCTATATTAGGGAAAGGTGAGGTGTTCAGCAGAAATAATGGGAAAATAAACAATGATGCAGTTACATAGTGAAGTCATATAAAACCTTTTGATAACAAGACATTCACAAGCAGATGATTGTGGATGACAGTGAAAAAGTTACTACTGCACTGCACTTTTGAAGATGAACATGTATGAAATTAATGAGAACTAAACCTGTGGAACTGCCTGTTTCCCTCATGACACTGTACATTTTAAGCATAAATTATTCCCCTTTTCCCTGACCTGGAACTATTTAGAATAAGAACTCTCCAGGGAAGTAACCAACCATTCCTCTGTTTACATAGTTCTCATGTCTTGGCTAAATTAATAAAGTTTATTTTACAGAAGAACTTCTTGTTTAGTGTTTTGTACGTGGGAAGATCACAGAATGTGACAGGAGTCAGGAATATTAGGGGGGAGCATCAAAATATTTTTAAAACAGATAGGATAATTTTTTTTCTTGGTTGATACAATGTGGTGGTATAGTCTGGGCTGAAAATAACTTCAATGCAACAAAGTTGTCGGTATAAAACGAGGGCGGAAAAAAAAGAAAAAAAGGAAAGAATGTAACTGTTCTGTACTGCTCGTGGAAAAGACTATCTTTGTGAGGTGGTTTAAATCAGTAACGCAGATTAGGTGCCCGGAGGGACCACGAACGGTACCAAACCGCAGCGAGCTGGAGCTGGGCAGCACAGCCAGGTGTGAACAGGTACGAGCCCTGCAGGGGCACGGGCAAAGCAAAGGGGCGGGCGGGGAGGTGTCGGGAAGGCTGGTGCACAAATTAAAGACGAGCAATTAACTGCAGCAGACAACGCCAGGCTGATTAAGATCAGCCGCTTGCCCGCTAATTGATTGAGCGGCCACAGTCCTTCGTGCCTCGGCCGCACAGGGGCCACGGACTCGGGGGGAGGTGAGGGATGGAGGGAGGGATCGAGGGAGAGAGGGATGGAGAGAAGGATGGAAGGAGGGATGGAAGGAGGGATGGAGGG
>NW_008660053.1:0-982 GCF_000695815.1 Acanthisitta chloris
TGTGGCCTTATATATCATAATTTTGCAACATCATCCTGATGTGGCCAGTACACAATAGGATGAGGCGAGACCAAATTTCTGAGGCATCAACATGCCTGTGGTGATTATTTTTCTGCCATAACTTTATTTTTTTTATTATTATTATTATTTTGATTTGGTTTGGTTTTCCATATCTCCATAGCCACTATCAAAGCCTGTTGTTGTAGGATGGCTGCTGCCTTTGCCTTCTGTAATTGCTGTTCTTAAGCTTGCACCTTTTGGGTTAACTCACATACTTTTCCCCAGATTGTTTTATATAAACAAATTAAAAGTTTCTGTCACCCGACTTGCATGGTCTAACTGTTGCAGTCTATGATTCAAGTCTAACCCCAGTGCAGGTTTCTAACTTATTTCATAAGGTGTTTCAAGGTTCCTTTATCCACCCTGGGTGCACAACGAGGGGAGGAGCGCTCCTCTCCCCTCTGTTGTCACTCATTTTCCTTACGAACAACCCCAAAGACAACATATATCAACTTGACACACAGAGAGATACACATACTGAAACTACTTCCCTAATCCCTTTTCAAGGATACAAGTCAGAGTGTGGCTCCCAAATCCTCCCTCTCCCCTGGAACAGATGATTTACCCACAGGGGGCCCTCCCCGCAAGTAGAGCTGGAGTGCAGTTGTAGTTTGAGGGGAGGGTGCCATAGGTTGAGTTGTTCCTGAATCTTTTATATCAGATTCAATACCCTCTGTTCTTGTATTTTCCAATTATTATATGCTCGACACACAATCACCACAGATTCTTCCTTGCAACTAAGTGATGCGATCTGACACTAACACAGTGAGTACAAAAGTAATGAACAAATCACAAAGATACATTCAAATCATTGATCAGAAAATTAACAATTATAACAATACACATTACGATTACAACAATCTCTAAACCAGGTTTTGGTTCCGCCTTGCCATCTCCCCCGGCCCCCCGAGTCCCCGAGCAG
>NW_008660053.1:1003-3173 GCF_000695815.1 Acanthisitta chloris
CCCATCCGGTGCGGTGGGGGGGGGGGAGGGGAAGGGGAAGGGTACGACACCTTTTTTGGATTCTCTAATTAGTTTCCAGAAAGTAGAATACTTGCTACCTTCTTCCCGGGTGGGCTCCTATCCCGGGGATTAAGTTCCTATGCTGTGCCCACAGCATGAAGCTTTTAAGTGCTTGTGCTTCATAATAATTTTCTATCACAGAGAGCATATGTTGGAGGGGTTTAAACCCCATCTCCTCCCCGACCCACTCACTTGCCTTTTCGCAGTTATTCCCCGACTTTCTCGGAGACTTCTCCGACTCCCTTCAGAGGCTTCCGAGACTCTCTTCTGGGGCTTCTGAGACTCTCTTCCAGGGCTTCCCAGACTCTCTTCCTAGGATTCTCCGACTCTCATCAGAGACTTACCAGACTCTCTTCTGAGGCTTCCCCGCCCTTTTGGACAGAGGTTTCCCTGACATTTTCAGTCGGAGGCATCCCCAACTCTTTCGGTCGGAGGTTTAATTCCTGTTCCAGGCGCGCCTTTCATCCGTCCACTGGGCACTGCTTAGCAGCGAATCTGAGGGTCCCTGTTTGGGCACCAGTTGCGGGAGTTCGCGTACAAAGAGGTGATGCCATTATCATCTCCTTGAATATCTCGTGACTAACTTTTATTATTTACAAAAGTGATTCTTTTATACACACTATTATACGTGCTCACTTATCATTGGTTAACTACTGTTACTAGCCCACCTTACACACAATATAATTGGTTATTAACATATCAATCATAAATTATTATTCTCCACCCCTAACTATCTTCAGCTTCAACTCCAAGATCCTAGAGAAACAGTATTTCTGAAGATCTGCTGGTGCTTACAAGAACTAATGAATGCAATTCCCATTTTTAGTGTCCTCCATTCATCAGATTATTTGACAGTACTGTGATATTTTCACAGTGATCTGGCAAGGTATCATCAAGACTCGTGAAGGAAGGTGAGGTGAATGAATGTGAGAATGATTAGGTATGAATTTATAAGTGTAACTCCAGCTTCAGTGACACACAACAGGTATGAAAAAAGATACAGTAAAGGATGAAGAAAATATGATGTAAAAATGCATTGAATATTTGTTTGAAAATCCCTCGTGTTGTTCAGAAAATTAAAAGAAGTGTAAGAGTGAATAATTATGTCCAACAAGCATTCACCAAGTAGCAGCACAGTTAAGAGTCTGTGGATATGCCATAACCAAATGTAAGGCAAAGTGCATCAGTGTTAAGATGAGTCCCTATATACTTCAGCCGTCTTATTCAGCCGCCCCGAGGACCAAAAATAGGCAGAAACACATTGTATGCTCAAGTCTTATATTGTGTTTACCTTGGTGCCCTGGAAGGGCAGCCTAAAGAAACCCCTCCATAAAAAGGAACCAAAGGCGCCAAAACGGTCGGATGCTGCAATTATGAGAGGAAATGTTGATATATATAGCCAACTGGATGTCTTGGTGAGGAGCAAGGTTTAGGGATTAATCAATGTATGACCCTGATATAGGAACCAGAGGCAGAAAAGTGCAAGTTGTGCTAGGGGTTTAGGAGGAATGAATGATACTGAAGCTGGTTGTGAATGACCTTACATACACCAGGTTGCTGATTTCATGTGAAAACTATGATTAATAGATAACCAGGTATGATAGCTACTGGTACGTTAAGCATTAAAGTGAATCGTTTAGTCCAGTTGCCATTCAGATATTGTACTCAAGCACTGTCATATTCTAGAAAGAAAGTGTTGTATATGGTATATTCTAGACTAGGTTTTAGTATGGGTTAATGAAGCTGTTCCATAGATAATTAACGGTTTATTCCTTGTGGTAGGTATGCGTTTGTACAGGTTATTATCCAAGTGTATGACTATGGGTGTAGCACATAAATTAAATTTTTATCTTACATTAACATATCATAGAATCATGGAATTTAACAGTTGGAATGGACCTTACAGGTCATCAATGGCCAAAAAAAAAACCCCTGCCATGGGCAGGGACACCTCCTCAGTAGATCAGGTTGCTCAAGGCCCCATCCAGCCTGGTCTTGAACACCACCAGGGTTGGGGCTGCTACCACATCCCTGGGCAACCTGTTCCAATGTGTCACCGCCATTACAGTAAAAATCTTTTTCTAATATTGATAACATGGGATAAAATGTT
>NW_008660054.1:0-19301 GCF_000695815.1 Acanthisitta chloris
AAATCCTATTCACAGAATTGCTTCTTTCAGGTAGGAAGAGGTTAAAATAAGCACATTAACTGTGAGCTTCTTGGAATGCAAATATTAAAGAGAAGGATTTTTAATGTGTTGGTTTCTTTCCAAAAAAATTCTCTGACATGCAAACCCCATAGCCAGCCACCTTCTGGCCATCACCTGGTGCTCAAAATTCCCATCAAGTTTAGTGTAATTCAGAATTCTTTCTAAATAAGTTTGTACTCAAAGTTAATCCTTTATAATTGCTTTAATTAATTTTTAAGTGTTTTAAGCCACTGTGAAACAGCTTTTTTTAAATGAAACCTAACAAAATTACTATTTTTAATGTGTCACTTACCACAAACAAAATGCTCCACAAAGTAAACCAGACTCAGGCATAAAGAAGGAAAACCAGACAGATGAGCATAGTATTATTCTAGGTATCATAAGATCCCAAATTTTAGGCTACAAAATTCAGTTCGATTGTTTTAAAACTGTACTAAAAATGCTATGACAGAAACATTTTACGATACAACTTCAAGCAATAAATCCTCATCTCTCTTCAGATATTGCTTAATTTGGGGTCTGTGAATGGGTGTGGGTTGTGAATACACAGTTCCTGCTTCGTGAGTTGGGACTAATACCACACTCAAGACGTTGAACTGGATGTCCCCAGAAGCAGTCTAAGCCAAAAGGGACTGACCTCTAATTTCCTATGAGTATAAATAACATGCAGTTTACCTCTGGTAGTACATAAAGAATCAATTCCAGTTAATCATTAATACACTATTTTTTACTTTTTCTATTCAGTTGATGAGATAAAAGTGTTTCCTAGTGCTTTTCCATTGCCAAGTTTCATTCTCACAATCACTTTCTGCCCCCCAAAAGGACAGTAAAGCTTTCTCTCTCATAATTTATCAGCACTTCTATCTTCACCTTCAGTTTCCCTGTTTACAGGAAGCATATATGAAACTGTTTTGGCCAGTTGCTTAACTCAAATTCAGCATGGAGATACTATGTTGGTTTTCCACCAAAAAAAACCCAAAACCCAAACAAAAAAACCAAACTGAAATGAATTGCCATGGCATAGTCAAGAGCAGACTTAAACCTTTTCAGGTAACTTCAACTAAAGAGGAGTCATTAAGATCTTAGAAGTTTAAAACAGCACATGAATTGCCATGGCATAGTCAAGAGCAGACTTCAACCTTTTCAGGTAATGACTCCTCTTTAGTTGAAGTTAAGATCTTAGAAGTTTAAAACAGCACTGTAGAAGAAACATCACTGTTCAAGTACTTGAGACATTGTTCCAGCAGCTTTTGATCTTTCAGTCTTTCAATTGCTACAGTTGAACATACTAGGTCCTGTATGTTGCTGTGAAAATTACTATATGCACAAAGCTTATAATTATACCCAAATACAAAACCTTAAAATAAAGCTGTGAGAGAACAGCTGACCAGTCTCTAAAGCTGACCAGCCAAACATCTACAAAGCGTGGCTGTGCCCAAAGCTCAGGCTTTCATCTAAGAAAAATAAATTTTGATGACTTAGAAAGACACAGATGCAATAAACCATGAAGGATTTAAAAAATCACTGCTCTGTAGAAGTTAATGCTACATGGAGTCTGATAAAGATCAGAGATCAATGCAGCAACATGAACCAAAACTTTAACAGAAAACTCCTCTGAACTATGTGAGCCTTAAAACAGGTACTTAGTGGGTCTCTAACACCTGACTAGCCACTCTCCTTTTCAACTCAGAAATACATGTCTCTACACACTTGTAGCATTTTTACATAATCAGCATCTTTTTGTCTGTCCTGAAACTCAGCTCTTCGAAAACAACTACTTGCTGCAAGTCAGTCCCACATTAATGCAAAGAAAGCATGAGGCTTAATATCCTTGATTATGTCCTTTTAAAAAGCAAACAAAAAAAAATCTTATTCAAGTACAAAGGTTTATTATTGCTGACTGAATGTAATAAAAGCCACATTGTTTGTACTTGACTGATTTCCTCCTTCCCCAGCACTGGACAGAAGCTGTTGAAGGACTAGTACCTCTTATAATGCATTCCTTTCAATTACATTTCACTTCCATCTTCACCTAAGGCAGTGCTGAAGGAGAAACAAATCGAGAGGGACATTTTGCATAGTGTACAAAAACTGTATTTGAAAATACTTTACAAACAGATTATCTATTCCCTACTTAACATGGTATTTCTACAATACTTTTAAAATGTACGATTAAAGAGTAAATTATGTTGAAGAGCTCCTGGATGAAAACAAACTTAAAACTTAGACTCAAGACTTACTTTAAATGCACTCAGCACATTTTAGTTCTCTTGTGCGTTTCAGCTAAATAGAAAACTAATAGAAAACTGGTCCAAGATTACCTATTCCCAGCTATTTTGTGTGTTACCACATAATTAAGCAGAAAAGGCCCTGGTCCAGAAACCCACTTGCGTATTTACGTACACATGTACCAGCAAAACAAACTTAGCTAGAAAGGCCAGGCTGAAAACCACATACACTAATATTTGGAAAGTAAAGTGAAATTAAGGTTCAGGGGTGCCAATACCTACATCTCCGTTTTTTAAGAAATCAGACTTTTGACTTTCATTTTAAAAAATTTTTAACTGACCTAGAGCTAACTCAGGTTATGGAAAACCAAAACTAAACCAAAACTAACCCAATGACAAACCTCTGGACATTCCCACTGAAGATAAAGTCTGACCACTGAGTAGTAGTTAAGGACCTCAAAGCACCAGAAAGTCCATTCTTCACATTTTATCTTAAAACCTTAGGAGTGATATTTTTGAAAAATGACAAACTGGAGTTCTTTCTGCTTTCAGAGACAGAAGATCACCACAAAGCACCATGTAGCTCTATGCCATCTCTTTATGGCTGGATATTAAAAGATACGATCAACATATGTTCTGAAAGGCTGTGATTGTTCTTGGCCTGTTGCAATTTATGGTGGAAACTCATGAAGTCTTTTCACAACACAAAAAACTAATGTAGTAAAGTTGCAGGCTAAGAGCTGTTACTGACCAGCTTGTTTGTATCCCAAGCAGAAGGTGAGAGACAGAATTCCTCCCATCTTTTAGGCAAACACCAACCTCACTTATTTTAGAGCTTACCTTTGGGCTAGCCAGATGGAATCCCCAGCACGTCTATAGAGGAGAAAAAAGGCACTCCTATATTCAACAGTGTGGTTTTACACCTCTGCTTTATGAACCCAGAAGTACCCATTTCCTTCTGCTGATTATGAACTAATTTCTATATTCAACGATGTGGTTTTACACATCTGCTTTATGAACCCAGAAGTACCTATTTCCTTCTGCTGATTATGAACTAATTCTACATGTGTAGGTTTGATAGCCATTTACACCGCACAGGTCTAAATTCAGACAGAATAAACCATCCTCAAAATTATATGGCTAAAAAGCACACATGGGATTCCATGACATGGAAACTATTGACATAAAATACCCTAATTAGTGAGGAAATATACATTTGTGAGATTACAAAAAGAATTGTTAGCTCACTAAATTCTTCATACATGTCATGAAAACTGTGCCCAATGATACCTACACAACTTTATAATCTTCAGCACTGTAACCTAAATAGAACTTAGTGGCACAGTAACATGAATGTGTTATTAAAATTGTCACCTTATTTTCCAATATTTTCGTAAAATACTGTATAGTTAAACAATGCACACAGGAAAGGATACAGTCTATAAAAATAATCACAGCTCAAACCACATCCAATTTAAAACCTTGAATTTATCCATATAATCGGTAATTTTACATGCCATTCAAGTTTATAAAGCACAATAGAGCCTTAGAAAGTACTTAAAACTATTGCTATGTTACTCTCACACTTGAGCTGTTATGCTCACAAAAATGGAAAAATGTTTCTGATATAACTGACCTTTTCTAAAAATTCTAATTAGTTTGATCTTTGAGTGGGTTGTAGTGAGTACTGGAGATTTTATTATAATATGCACAACAGACTTAGCATTGTAACTATAGCAAAATTCCCAAAAGACTCAAGTCCTTTCCATCTGTTACAGGCAGTGTGCTGTGCCACTAAGACCCTGTATTCTATCTTCTGTAATTTACAAACAAAATCAAGCTAGAAGCCACTAAGAATCTTCTCCTAAACTTCGATCTGAAACAAGCACTGCAAACATATTTATTTTTGGCTAAGGGTTAATATACTGAGAATTCATGAGTGGAACAAAGTATTCCTCAAAGGGAAGGCTTTGTTTATAGTCATAAGGCACTATCAACTGATATTCCTGAGAGACTACTGAATAACGACGCATTAGGTATCTAGAATTTACTTCACATGTTCATTACCTTTCCAAATTCTCTCACAGTATACCTTACAAAAATTAGTGTAACTCTGTACAAGGTTAGGTGATGCAATCGCCGTTGTTTGGCACTAGAATGGACATCATAATATTCTCCACAAAAAGAGCTATTATGCAAGAAAGCGGAAGTCAGTCTAGCTTATCCAAATAACGTTATATCTGATGTGGAACTGGAACAAATACACTAACACAAATATTAAGTTTCAAAATCCCAGTCTGCAAATTCCATTCTCAAGTATCAAATATTTTAGAAAAAAAATCCCTATAGTGCCCAAGGATTACATTCCTGATAGAAGTAAAGACTGAAAATCTTAATTCGCAGTAATACCTGACGACATGCCAATGGTAATTTAACAGTTTTACTAACTGTAAACACTTAAATATCAGGAAAGGACTGTGGTCTGAGCTTTTCATGCTATTCAGCATTGCATGAACCACTCACTGTTTTTTCTCTACAATACAGAAAAATAAGTCTAAACTTAAAGGCTGTTCTGTTTTCTAACTTCAGCCTACTATGACATGGAAACACAGAATTGATATATTAGGGTTTTTTCTACTTTCACTATGTAGTTTCTTAACAGGAAAGAAAAGCCACTCTACCAGTATTCCACAGATACAACTGCCCTTGTTAGCCTTACGAACACACTTTGCTTTCCCTCCCATCTCAAACCTTTTTCCTGATACCTGAATGCACTTCTGTGCTGGACATTGTTTCTGTATAACCTTTCCTTTTTTCCTTCACTTAAGCATAAAATCATCTGAGGTCCAATATTTTTTTTTTTTAAAAAAATGTATGAAATAGTTTGCTAATTTTATACATCTGAAAACACAGCTAGAAATATGTAATATGTCACAATATAACAAGGATATAGATGAACTCCCAAAACAATACAATGGCATAAAAGGTTATAGAAATAGATCTAATTTGCAATGACTATTAGTGGCTCCTGAACAAAGCTATTTACAGAGCAAATATAAATGCATAATAAAGAATTTATCAGGTTTGAAATTATTAATGAGTCACAATATGAAACTGATAATCCTTACAGTCACATGAAGAGCAAAGAGAAGGATAAGGTTCAAAATTCAACACAAGTGACATAGGAAATAAAACATCCCACAGTACATATGTCCAATTACACACAGACCTAGTCTTTTAAGATTCACAAAAGGAAGCTTTGTTTGGACATGTGGGCACAATTTAGCTTACCTTGATTTACGCATACCAAGCTGCAAAATTCACTCTGAAATTTCCAAGCTAATAGACACTGTAGAAGAGCTGAACTTCTTATTTCTTGGAATATTTATGTCAAAGTGCCAGCAGGTGATTTCAGACTCACTTTATTAGACACTGTAGAAGAGCTAAACTTCTTATTTCTTGGAATATTTATGTCAAAGTGCCAGCAGGTGATTTCAGACTCACTTTATACTATATACAGTATATGTAGCTAGTTTCATGGAATGGCAAACTCACCCAATATAAAACAGCATGTGTAGCGTGAGAAAGCTTAAATCTAAGCAAATCAAAACCTGTACTGCAGAACACGAAGTCCCTTCCATTAATGGCACAGTACATGCATCTTTAAATTGCATATAATCTTTCAAAATACACATCTCCAGTGCCATTTCTGATAGCAATTGTGTTCAAAGTTATTACTTCTAAATTGTTTATGGGCAGGTTTTTCTTAAATATTATCTGTCAATTCACAGACTGGCTCCAATAACATAAAAGCCATCATCATGCTGTAGGATTTGAACAACACCATACCAGTCCAGAAGGAGGAAAACAGTAGGCACACACAACAGCACGGACCCTACATAAATCTTGTCATAAGACCTGAAAACTTGCCATAAAATCTGAACACCTTTCAAATGCTGTCAAATAAATTTTCTTCAGTTTTTAAATCTATTGAGAAGAAAAGATCACCCAACTCTGCACATGTGATGAGTTTGGGCCGCCAAATCTCACCCTTACTAGTGGCCCAGTCTTCAAGACGCCCCTCAGATTGCAGAATCTCAGCCTTACAATCAATTGGATTCACCCACTAACCTGATGATAACTAAGCAGAAGGTGGCAAATCACTTCAGATATACACACTAGAAAAGTCAGTTGAGATGTTAAAATTTGCATTTCAGGACTACTGTTTGGACAATACAGTGACTAGATATACATGGACAGCTCTCCATCTTCAGTGGCCTGGCTAATGTAAAGAATACCTCAAATAAAAAACAAAGCTCTAAACACAAAAACCCATAATCCCTACCCCTCCCCACAAAAAACCCTGTCCATTATGTGACAGTCAAAAGCATCAGAAGATCAGAATCTTGACATCTAAAACTGATCAGTCCATAATTAGTGTTACACCCTTTCTCACAAACCTCTGCTCTAGACACAGGAGGTTAACTTTTACATATAGTGAATTTAGAATACTGACAGAAACCATCAGGATTAAGGACTTATGAATTGCTCTGTTTCACAGGTCATGAGGATTTATTTCCTAGTCCTTCATTCACAATGCTCTGTATGATCATAAAGAGTATCAGGTATATTATACAGTAGTAATAATAGTGAAGACTAGTAGATAGACCTTACTAATGAAACAAACCCTCAATCTATTATATCACAATTACAGTTACATCTTAGTCAGCTATACAAAGCCATTTTTAAGCTCTTGGTGTTCTCACTTTCCAGTCACTGAAAGCAGTTAGACATCAATACTTGGGGATTATCATGGATGAAAATGCTGGACATGACCCAGAAATGCATGTCTGCAGCCTAAAAGGTCAACCACATCCTGCATCAAATGCAGCGTGGTCAGCAGGTCAAGGGAGGTGATTCTCCCCATCTATTCTGCTCTTGTGAAACCCCACCTGGAGTTCTGCATCCAGCTCTGGGGTCCTCAGCTCAAGAAAGGCATGGACCTGTTAGAATGGTCCAAATGAGGCCCACAAAGATCACTATAGAGTTGGAGCACCCCTCTTATTAAGACAGGCTGAGCAAGTTGAGGTGTAGAGTCGGAGCACCCCTCCTATTAAGACAGGCTGAGCAAGTTGAGGTTGTTCAGCCTGGAGACGAGAAGGCTCCAGGGAGAACTTACTACAGCCTTCCAGTACGTTAAGGGGGCTTATTAAAAAAAAAAAAAAATAAAAAATTAAAAGGCAACTTTTGCCACGGGCTGATAAATGATAGGACAAGGGGGAATGGCTTCAAACTGAAACAGGTTATGTTTAGGTTAGATGTTAGGAAGAAATTCTTTACTCAGTCTGTTCCAGTGCCTCACTACCTCAGGGTAGACTGAGGCACTCAAATCTTGAAGATAAAACCAAGTTCTCGTTTTTCATAAGAATCATTATTTTCTTTCAGATACTCTGTTACTTCACTCTCCTTTCCTATGTATGTCTTCATCATACATCACATTGCTTACATACCTTGGTAAAGTACAGAAGAATTTCACATATACCTATGTAACTAGCTATATGAGTATATAATACATGTATACACATGCACCCATTTACCCAAACTCAGGTTATTTTGCTGTTTACTGCCATAGTTGTTTCTCACTTCTACTCCCCTCCATTCTCTCACCCCATACAATCTCAAAATTATCTGAACCTGATATATTTAAAAACAGGATCACAGTCTACAGTAAAGAGAGTAATGAATAGCAAATCCAACACCACTTTGATAGGATAGATTAAATCACAGCTAACTGAATTCATGAGCTATAGTTCACTTGCCAAGAGTACTTGACATGCCCTTTGCTGACTCTTTCTCCAAAACTGAGACATCATTGCTGAGGGTCACTCACTATTACAGCTGACGTAGCACACAGCTCAACACAAATGTCTTTTAAACTGCATTAATTTCAAAGAGCCAAGTTTTCAATATAACCTATAATTCAGGATTTAGCATGTTTGGGCTTGTGCACCATTTCTTTAAGTGCAAAATTAGAAGGCAAGGACAGATGGAAGGATCTGAAATGAACACAAACCCAGTCTATCTGGCCCAGCTCATATATAACTCAAAGAGTTGTAACTGAAAGCTACTGGTATCTGATGGTTATTAGTTTATCATCCATTAACACTTTTTACAGAAGGTGAAGCATGTTAAGTTTTCAGCAGACAGACAAACGGGCATACTTCTGCCCTGAAGACAGATGAAATAAGCCAAACATGAAAAATTGTTAGGCATATTGGATATTTACCATTACTGCAGTTTGTTTCAGATGCTTGCAAGTTTCCTAGAACACGTAACAGCCTCAAAAGTCAGGACAGAGACTGATGAAATTATTATTTCCTATAGAAGAGGTCCTAATACATCACTGATAAGAGAAACTGGCATAGAACTATCCAAAACATACCTTCTCACAAAGTCCCAGATGAAAGCTATGTCAATGACTAATACAAATATCATACTTGACATAAAAACTAAATGCTATCCTTAGTAGATCTGCCACTACACAAGTTAAGTACCATCAATGTTTAAAAAGTCCCTAAGCACTTGTTCTCACCATACTGACCATTTTTAGTCAAATTTACCAGGTTCCTCAGTCTTTAAAATGACATCTGTGTATGACATGCAAAACTCTTTAGATATGACTGTACTTTATGGTACATTATTCAACAGTTTCCATCCAAAGGGAAAAAAAAGGATTTGTCTTGCTTATAAAACTTAACCAACTATGCTATGGAAGGCTCTCCAAAGTAAAGTAATCAAACAGTATGGCTTTTCTCCTTCTCTCTGCTCTCCCTACCCTGGATGGCCTACCATTTCTAGATGGCTTCCCCCCCCTTCCTATTACTACAATCATTGTTTAATTTAATATCAAGAATCATATTTCAGAGAAGCAAAGGAGGCCAAGCAACAAAGCTGTGTTTGTTCTCAAACAATGCAGCTCCTAACATCTCTATCAAAAATGAAAGCCAATCAGACTAGAAATCTCAACTAGCCTGGGAGGATCTGGGGTTCTCAATCTCTCCCTAGCTATTACACCCAGTTGCCAACAGGAGATTTTTTTTCCCTGCTACAAATATCTTAAATGCCAAAACACACAAAGATTAGAGAGAGGTTTATCAATGTATTTTATTACAGGACATAAACTGGCAATATTTCATGCAAGAGTGCCCAACTTGAGGATATCAGAGAATCCATTGCTGGCTTATTTCCACATGAAGGAGCTGACATTGCACTCAGTATTAACTAGCAACAACAAGTTCAGATATACCTACCAAATCAGGCACTTGTAACATCTGTTTCTTTGCATACACTCATTTAGAATACCCAACAGTGCTCCCAGTTAGTTTTTCAATCTGTTCTACTTGCTCTGCCCTGAAAAGAAACAATTATCCAGGAAACACAAACCCACCTAAACAAAATAAAGTGTCAAAACAGCATTAAGTCTCCTTATCCCAGTCTCTTTTTTCAGCATAACTTTTAGCAGGAACTCCCAACATTCTAAACCAAAGCTATAGGCTCACTGTCATGGTTTAACCCCAGCCAGCTCTACTTCAGCTCAAACCAGCACACTCACCTATGCATACATCTCCATTACTGCATGCCAGCCTTCTCTTACTATTCAGTCACTTTGCTAAGTACCCATTTCACCAAGAACCTACTTTCAAAAAAAAAAGCAAATAGTAACCATGCAAAAAAAGCCAGTAAAATTCAAAAAGAACATTTAAAATTAACACAGAGGTGTGAACCCTTGTCTCCAAACACAGTGTCGAAGCATTTCCACTGGTACTTAAGACCAGGATTCAAAGACAAAAATATTTATATTGCGGGCTGTTATCACCCAGGTACACTCTCTCAAGACTCTTAAAAGCAATGTGAAACAGGCAAACTCTAAGCTATGAAATCAATAACTATGCAACTAACTCCTGCTTTAATTTTAAGTTAGGTAGGTGTGCTGGTTTTAGCTGTTTTTGCCTGCAGACCTGTCAGAAAAAAAAGCAACATAAAAAGCAACAAGCAAACAAAACCCAACTGCTGATAGACTGGCTAGTTAGTCACAAAGCCAGTTGTCTTCCTTGTTTTCCATTTTCCAGTGTTGTCTCTCTATTTACTAAAAGCATGTATCACAAGCTCATCATTTACAAATCAAACCAACCAGGCTGTACTTTGTCTAACCCACAACCAACAGTGCAGTAGGAGCATTGAAAAATTGAGGTCTACCTAAGAACCAAGGCAGAAAAAAAATATTGTCTCCACTGCCATCAAAATAAATCTTTTAGCTTACAATAATGTTGCAGATCAACAGTTGAGATAATTCTAGAAACTCTCTTCAGTGAGACATTTATGACAAAGAATACAGTTCAATAAGCTTTACAGCATCAGGAATGGATATGCCCCAATTTCTATCTACTTTTCAACTGATGAAAGATGAAATGGATACAACTGAAACAAACATATTAATTTTAAAAAATACCTCCCCCCAAAATATATTTTCATGTCATTCAAAATATTTTGCATTAACTTTGGTGTTCGTTCTTTTTTCCAGATTCTTTCCAATTCTCAATTACATAGCTATTCTTTCTAATGGTTCTGCTTTATAGGATACACTGTCTCTCACAGCTTCTTCCCAGCTGCCTTTTCAAGCAGGAAAAAAAAGAAAGCGACAAAGCCAACTTTAATCAAGAAGAATTTTCCATGAACAGACCTAAGGATCTGTTCCTTAGGATTGAAGTAAACACTGCTTCTCACTGTGAAATTATTAGAGAAGATATAAAAAGCTTTCAAATGGAATAATGTGAATTATGGTGTAATACTGGGAAAATTTTAGAAATTTAGAAATGTTTAAAAATTTATTGTAACCCACACTACATTATTTCCAAATGTCATTTAAGGAATGAACAATTTCTGCGTATATGCTAACATGACTAACAGTACTACAACATTGCTAACATGAATTCAAGTGAACTGTTAGTCATGAAAAAAAGGAAGACCCATCATGTTGCTGATTCAGCATAAATTCGCATTTGACCACTTCCGAGTGGCTTAAATAACAAAATCACAACTGAGTGGCCTAAATAAAAACACATTGCCAAAGTTTGTACAGGCCTTTCAAAGTCACAAGTCAGGGAGAGTTTAGTGGCCCCAGAACACAATTCAACATCCTGACATGCAACCTGAAACATTCTGATGAAAGAAAGGACAAGAATTCCCAGTTTAGAAACAGATTGACCAGCAGCTGCCCTCGTTGTTTCTCCAGGGACAGACAAGGAGTTACCCATTAATCTTCCCGAAAACAAACTAAAATTTTACAATGCATACTCTGGAGTTATTTCTGGCAGGCCATGCAAATTAAAACTGCACAAGCTATCATCTCCTGCACCCAAGAGCACTAAGAGGCCAGTGCCAAACTGGGGGGGGAAGATGTCTGAGGCTACAAGTCTGTCATCAGTTTGGGGGCAGGTGGCTAGAAGAGTCTGCTATTACAACAATCAGAAGTTTCAAATAAACCCAAGTCAGCCACCAACCTCTCCATTTTTATATTTGCCATCCATACAGCTATTACAGTGCATTCTAATTAGTAGAGCAGCAAAGTAAAAATCTTACACCCAGTTTAGCCTGTTTTGGAATGGTGTGTGGAGGGACAGCTCTCTTAACATCTACCTCAATCATTTTGGAGTTTCATTTACCGACTAGAGCAATACCTGAGAGGCATAAAAAGCAGTACTACCTAGACATTTTGTTTCTATCCAGAGAGCACTCTGCACCTTCACCAATACTGGCAGTGTCATTCCCATTACAGACTGCTCAGAGTCCCCATATTCCCCAAAACAGAGTAACATTTAAGTAAATACCAAGGTCACTGTGTAGGAAGATACATTCTAACTAAGAACCTTACCAAAATTCACAAATACAGCATAGTGGGCACCTTAAACGGTCACTTTACATGATTGTGGTAACAAACCATTACCTCCTTTGCAACTGTCACATAAAAACAAACAAACAAGAAATGCAACCAACCAAAATAAAACCTAAAACCCCCCAAAGCTTGGCAGCTCCACCTGCCTTCCACTTATATTAGAAAATATCAGAGGTTATAAAATTGCATTTTCCAGGCAAAATAATGTACTGCATTGGTAGCTTTAGTGCTTTTAAAAGTATACATAAGGCAATGCCAAGTGTACACGTGAAAAACAATGTATGTCTAAATCACAGGTTACAAGTGCTAATAGTTTATATTATATAGCTCTTCTGCCTTGAGTTCCCTTTCTCAAGTACTCCAATAAATGCAAAATAAAAATCGTTACACCTGAATATGCAAATTGCATATTAGAATCAAATTAGCAAACACCAGATACATGATCTTTCATGGAAATTTGGCTCAGAACCAATCCTTTGAGAAAGTAAAAAATATCCTAGTTTAAAAATTAAAAAATTATTACATGCTGCAGCAATTATTAACTACTACTATGAAAACTATTCACTGTATGAATAGTTTGTAGAAACAAAGATCCTAGTAAGTGTGACAAAGCCAATTAAGAAGTCTATATATGCTGACTGAAAATGAGCAGAAGTCTTACACACTGTGACTCTTCCTACATCAAGCTGCAGAATAGTAAAGCTGAGGTTTTATGAGTTTGTATAAATTTAAATATATATGCATATTTACATAGAAAATGTATAATCCCATAGAGAAAGCTATAGGTGATATTCAAACTGAATATCCAGAAAATAAAAAAGCAAAGATTTCTCATAAAAATTAGTCTCCTTTAGACACCACAGCTTGTTGGCATAAGGGCCCAAAAATACACTGCAAACTAAAACCACATAAACAATCTGCTTTTACTTTGGTATTAAACAAATAAAGAGTCACAAGACTAGAAAATCAGATACTTCCAGAATGGTCCCACTGAGCAGATCAACCCAGCAAACAAGTCTAACATTCCACCACCATCAGTAGCACAGACAAGTATGTTACACCATCTAGATTAGTCACGTGGAAAGGATGCTTCCTTCCTTCCTTAAGTTCACTGTGTTTCAGTTACAAATAAATAAATAACACACACACTAGCAAATTGTCTGATATGAAACTTACTGAAGCAGAACAACTGATTCTCTGGAGAAAAATGACAACACATTTACACAAAAGTTCCTATCAACTAACAGACCAGCTAGCAACTGCTCCAAGCTGGGATGGGAGTGAAGAAGGTGGGCAGAAGAAAAAGGGCAGTCAAGTAGAAAGTTTTCATGACTAAATCCCACAGATTGCCATCTTTGATCTACCTTCAATATTTAAAGAAGGATTACAAAACACGTTTCATATAAAAAACCTGAACCACTCTCCACTGTGAAGTGCAAACTGCACTTCGCAATGTGAACATTCTTTACCAGGAATGTGGTATCATATACCTCTCCCTTTTTTTAAAAAGAAGCCCAACACATGTGTTGATTAATTTGAAACATAAGTCTTCCTATGGGAAAACAGAAATATTGTAATTTTGAGAATTGCTCTTCCCCAACACCTGAATATCCCAGGTGCACAGTAACACGCTGTAGTCAGCAAAAGTTTACTTGCCAACATTTTTAAGGCTGCTAAAAAACCTCTAAAATATTGCAGAAATGGGAGGATGCTTTCCCAAGTGAAGATAACATATTAAACTACTCCTGAGTAGTATAAGCTAATGCTGAAGATGTTTTGCACTGGTAAGTAACAACAGTAAGGGAATTATATTGTTTAACCTAAATCAATTTGGTTATGAACAGTTTAAGCCCAGACAAGATCTTGCAAGGTAAACACAAGTTCCTGTCTTTTACTTCACAAAAATTCACTCTAATAATAAATGAAAGTGGTACTTAAATTCCACCACATTTTTTTTTCTAATTATACTGCATATCACCCTTAAAAGTGGACCAAACAGCATTAAATGTACTTTAGCTAGGGAGTTGTTTCCCTAAGTTTTCATTATATAAAAGCCAAAATATCAAGGCATCCATCTCCAAAAGGCTGCTCTCCCTGTCCACTACAAACAGTCCAGACATGCAAACTCAGTAACCCAAACACAGAAAAGGTGAGTCAAGCCCTAAGAGCTTATATGCTCTCAAGCACCAGCACATTAAGTTCCTAATTCTTTCCTTTGAAGAAAGGGGGAAAAAATAAGTAAGTTCAAATCTCTATTTCTCACCATGTGTGCTATCTTCTTCGTTTTGGGCTGACGCACAACACCTGATGGAGGAATTTTTTGAAAGTATTTTCACCTGGAACATTAGTTTTATTTAAGCATAAACTTGGCAGGAGAAAGGTATGGTGTTAGGTGCTTTTGATTTTGTGGGAGAGGTGTTTTGCATGCTTCTTATTTCTGAAATATCAGCACTAGTTGGGTTCCAGACGATTTGATTATTTGCATTGCAAGAGGCACTTCTGGGATGTCTGGGCTATTTATAGGACTTAGCACATTATTTATCTTCAAGATGTACATTTGAGTATCAAAGCCTATTCTATATCATACTGTCAAGCTCACATCAGGGAAAAGAATATTGAATTTCTTCCTGCAACCAGGCAAAAGAAACAGGATACAGGCAAACACTTGTCATTTACCTCAACACTGATTTTAAGCACTGAAGATAGAAAAGCAGAAATGTGAACTTTCAATTTTCACATAGTCAGACTTCTTCCATTACTCACTTTTCTGACCTCTCTGAAAGATAAAAGAGAATACTTGTTTCAATCCATTTTTTCCAGCCTAATGAGAACACAATCCTTATGGGAAAGGACCTGTTGCTGTCTAGTCCACAATAAACATTATGCTACTGCAATTTACCTTAGCAGTGGATAACAGGAAAAGCAAGAGAAGAAAGCTGAGTCACACCTGGTCATTTTCTCTCTAGAGCATCAGCTACAACAATAATAAGGATTTATTTTGGGACAAGTATCATTTTGTGGGAGGGGAAAAATGAAGTAAGAAATACAGAGAGCGAAAACAAAATCCAAGTCATTTAACTTTATGACTAAAGCCTCAAAGATGTACAAACGTAATGGTGAATTCAGGTCACCATTACAGTCACAACATTCAGGCCATGTTTTCTTTCAAAACTTGTGGCATTTAAGAACATTGCCAAGTAAAATCATGGATTATTATTTATCATTTCAGTATCAAGAGAAGGTGACAAAACAGGAAAAAATGTTCACACATGCCTTAGAATATTTTAAAATAGGTGAAGACCTTGGTAGTGAAACGAAAAATAACACTTGGTAAGAATGTGAACTAATTTCAGCCTCCTAAGGAAAAAAAGAAAAAGCCAACAGTGTTCTTTGCTACTAAAGAACTTGGCTACTGTGGTGCACCATTTCTTACTTAAGACTATACTCAGGGAAAATATTACTGTAAGGTCCTATACAGGAGCAGATTCCTTCCTACAGCATTAGACTACAGTTCTGTACCTACAGTCCTGCTGATATAATGCCATTTGAAATATGTATTTGGCTAGTGTCTTTTGTGCATGAACACAGAGAAATTAGGCATTAAAAAATAGGTTGCACCTCATTTTTCCCATGAGCCTTTTACAATTTTCCCATGCTCACACAAATTAAAATACAGGTTTGCCCTTTTTTTTATTCTGCATTTGTTTAGTGTAGAGCACTTCATGGGAACAGTTGTTTAAAAGAATCATTTTGCATAAAAATACTGCTATTAAAATATTTCAATCAATTGAATAGATTTACAAAACCCAATTTACATTTATGAAGCCTGCTATAGAATTCACTGCACTTGGAAAAACGGGCAAGAAACAGATCTCATCGGAGACAGGGCGAGAATAAGTTTGTCGTATTTCTCATCCTGGTATTCTCTCCCTTCTCCCTTTCCTATTACCATACATTTTGGAATTTGGAATCCCAACTTTACCTACCCAAAAGTGAAGCACCATGTTCTGGTTCTCCTGGACTTACTATTCTAGTTTACCTCAATTACTTTTTCATTATGGCATAATTAAAAACTTGACATCTCCGTTTCAGGATATGTGTCAGGTGTCCAACTGCAGGCACTCTGGCTACTGGAATAGGAAGACTGCTCATGTTAAATGCTCATAAAAATCAAGGATGATTCAGAAACTATGCCATTAGCGTTCGTAGTATCTTGCACCGACCACACCTATGAAGAGTTTGCAGTGTGTTCAGATAAGCACAGGTGGAACATGAACTTTCAGCAGTTAAGTTTCAATGAACATGGTGGTCATGGCATATAAATTTTTGCTTCTGTGCAGCACAGAACTAACTCAGTCTTGGGTCAGCTGAGTATGTAAAATCATTGAGATTCACAGGGTATTTCAGCCTGGCCTCAGCAGCAGTTTCTGAATCTGCTGAGCAAATATCTGTATTTCAACCTCCTTTGAAAGGAAAATTAATTCAAAACAAGATGGGAACAACCAGGCACCATCAATAGCTCCAGAGCAAGTGTCTTCATCTTTCATATAAGAAGACTAGTTAAAAAACTCATACACTTCAAAGGTTCAAAGCCACATGTTCAGCCCCTCAGGAAGTACCCTTACAGAAATAGTTATCTGGTTCAACTTCTCTTAGTGCCAGAAACCAGTATGCACCTCACTCCTGTGCCCTCCCCAAACCTGTAACTTCACTTTATCAACTAAATATTAGGGCCTTTCCCCCAAAAAGCTTATCTGTACTCTAGACTCTGCTCCAAATGCCTTTTACCAAGGGGCCCACAAACACCAAACCAAAGGTTGAGTGCTGTGATGTTTGGGGATGACCACAATCTCACAGACATCAACATAACTTTGTTACCTTAAATATTACTCACAAACAGGTGTAAGAGCATGGAGCTCGCCTCCCTATTTTGACACTTCCTCAAGCTCATAGTATCCAAGGCTGTAACTATTTTTAAGCCAGGGTATATCCAAAGGCAACAATGATTCTAGTGAAGATATCAGAACTTCCTGCTGTGTAATTTCTGGGTATTCCCCCTCCCTTCCACTAACTTCTCCAAATATCTCAGACAGAGTACACAGCTTTCAAGAGCATCAGCAGAAAGGAAATGGTTATTCTTATCAGAGCAGTCAAACTGCAGACAACTCTAAACTGCTGTAGTAAAATTGATGACATTAATCTCATCTGTTTGTGCAGGGAGATTAAAATGGAGGATAGGGCAATACTGACTTAAATCATTGATAAAAAGAATTGTGGATATGCTCTTTCAGTATATGTGACATAAATCTACAGTGTACTTAACTAACTTAATTAAAAAAGGCTTAAGCCAAGCAGAAAAGGGTTTTTAAAGCTAAACTACACATCTACATATTACCCTGCAGTATTCTGCACTGATTTAACTTGCAGCCCATTTAACTCAGGAATGCAATGTAGCATATTAGTAGGTGCACATGGAGCAGCCCAACCTCACGCAGACTTACTGGCTCAGACCTCAGATGCACTATGGAGACATGAGTAGGGCACTGCATCTTTTATAAATTCAGCTGCTCAGAGGCAGGGACACACGTGTTCGGTTTCAGTATCACTTTGAGGCTGCAGTATTGCTTCCTGGTCAGGAGCAAGATCCTGTCACAGCCTTCTACTGCAAGGCATGTCAAAGTCATTTTTTAACCAACTTACAATACATCAGCTCAGTTTCCCCGATAAGGTAAGGCCTTATCTATTTATCTGTGCACATACTTATACTTTTTCAATTTTGCATTTTGTCTTCCTTCTCCCTACAAAACCCCATGCCACAATTCAAAAGATGGAAAGAATGGTCCTCTCAGACAGACCTACTTGAGAAAAGGAAAAAAAAAAAAAAAAAAATCAAGCTGTGAAAGACATAGAAAGGAGACTCTAAATATTCTGTCAGTGCCCTAACAGGCAGCTATCTACTCCTTTTACATTTTATTCCCTTCTCTGTGTTTTTCTAAGTCTCTATACCTTGTGGAATCACAACTTTCCTCATCCTTAACCTCTAAGGAGCACCTTAAAGAAGACTCCAAAGAAGGTATACTGTTTCATCATACCTTCATTGGCCTCAGGAATATTTCCATAACTACTATGCCTCGTTTAAAAATTACAACTTTTCTGCAATCTATGTTTCACCCGAAGTCTTAATCCTCTGTGATGACAAGTGTATCCACAGCAACCGGTCATGATGCAACAAACAAGATCAACCACTTCTGGAGGAAAAAACCTCCATCATAAACCTTTCAAACAGTCTCTTAATAATCTCAAATAATTTCTCAATAAAACGCCTGTTTACATTTCAAATGAGAAAATTATCTCAAAAAGCAACACATTAACAATGCACTTCAAGATCAGTTCACCGATCACAACAGCCTAGGGCCTTTCCAACTCCATTTTTAAAGACCTATTAAAACCATCAACTTTGCTAACAAAGTGTTTAAATCACACCTTTTCGGCTGAGGAGAGCTTAGGGGAAATTAATATTTACAGCACTTAGTGCAATAAATCTATCCAAAATAATCTCACAGACCTATAAAGAAAAATAGAGCAAAACTTCTATGGAGTTGAACACAGGCTTTCAAACCAGGTGCAAAAATATATGTAACTATACCTATGTTCAAACTTAATGCACAGATCCAGTGGACACGAACACAACGAACATCATCACTGATATGCCAGTTTATTAAGCACTTAGTCTGCAATGCTGCTGATTCCAGCCAGTTTTTAGTTAAATGTGGTATACATGAGATGCAACACTACTTTCAACTAAAATTCTCTGCATGCAAAGCATCTTTACATCAATATTCAGGGCAACAGCGTGTCGGGGGGTTGACATACGCTTAGCTGTATGCAGTTAACCTGTTTGATCTCTTCACCGGCTCAACAACTACATTTAAATGCTGAATTTTTTATCGCCAGGCAGGTAAGTGAAGTTAAACCAGATACACCAGGTTTCACAGCAAACGGTCTCTCGGCTGTAGCAGTGGCCGTCCCCGTCTCTCAGAACGCGGTCAGCCGATCCGCTC
>NW_008660055.1:0-816 GCF_000695815.1 Acanthisitta chloris
TTTTGGCTGTGTTTGGCTGATTTTTTGACTTTTTTTGCCATTTTTTGCTTGATTTTTGGCAGATTTTTTTGGCTGTGTTTGGCTGATTTTTGGCCATTTTTTGCTGTATTTTTGCCATTTTTTGCCTGTGTGTTTAGCAGATTTTTTGGCTGATTTCTGAGCCGATTTTTGGCCATTTTTTCCTGTATTTTTGCCATTTTTTGCCTGTGTGTTTAGCAGATTTTTTGGCTGATTTCTGAGCCGATTTTTGGCCATTTTTTCCTGTATTTTTGCCATTTTTTGCCTGTGTGTTTAGCAGATTTTTTGGCTGATTTCTGAGCCGATTTTTGGCCATTTTTTCCTGTATTTTTGCCATTTTTTGCCTGTGTGTTTAGCAGATTTTTTGGCTGATTTCTGAGCCGATTTTTGGCCATTTTTTCCTGTATTTTTGCCATTTTTTGCCTGTGTGTTTAGCAGATTTTTTGGCTGATTTCTGAGCCGATTTTTGGCCATTTTTTCCTGTATTTTTGCCATTTTTTGCCTGTGTGTTTAGCAGATTTTTTGGCTGATTTCTGAGCCGATTTTTGGCCATTTTTTCCTGTATTTTTGCCATTTTTTGCCTGTGTGTTTAGCAGATTTTTTGGCTGATTTCTGAGCCGATTTTTGGCCATTTTTTCCTGTATTTTTGCCATTTTTTGCCTGTGTGTTTAGCAGATTTTTTGGCTGATTTCTGAGCCGATTTTTGGCCATTTTTTCCTGTATTTTTGCCATTTTTTGCCTGTGTGTTTAGCAGATTTTTTGGCTGATTTCTGAGCCGATTTTTGGCCATTTTTTCCT
>NW_008660056.1:0-335 GCF_000695815.1 Acanthisitta chloris
ATCTCAATCTTGAAAATACAATACAATGAATTATCACCAAAAAGATGAGTAAGGGAGTTGGGATTGTGAGGAATGGTCTAAGCAAAATATATTTATATGAATTTAAATTCAATTCCTCGGTAGTCAGTTCTATAAATAAGGAGACCTTGGCAAATTTTGTTTGCTCAGATTTGAATTTAGCACACTAACCTGCTTTAATATGCAAGGCACCAAAGTCCAGTGCGACAATCATAGTATCATAGAATTAACTGGCTTGGAAGAGACCTTAAAGATCATCGAGTCCAACCCTACCATCGTTACTAGACCATGGCACCAAGTGCCACATCCAGTCTCTT
>NW_008660056.1:663-27289 GCF_000695815.1 Acanthisitta chloris
GACCTGCTCCAGCACCTCAATATCCTTCCTGAACTGAGGGGCCCAGAACTGCACACAGTACTCAAGGTGTGGCCTCACCAGAGCCAAGTCCAGGGGCAGAATCACTTCCCTGGTCCTGTTGAGCATGCTGTTCCTGATCCAAGCCAGGATGCCATTGGCCTTCCTGGCCACCTGTATACAGACTTAGAATATATATATATGTACTTAGTGGTTTTCAATAGGGTGACCAGAACTGCACACCATTATGTTAGCTGTAGGTGCTTCAGGGACTTATGCAATAAAATAAAACAACCTGTTTTGTCTCCATTTCTTTTCTAGTAATTTGAAATATCAGCCATTTTCAACAGCTAGTGTTCAGAGAACAGATGTTTTCAGAGAAGCATTCACAATGGCTGAAAGACCTTGTTCCCAAGAGGTAATAGTTAATTTAGAGACTGCTGATGTGTAAACGTAGTTTAAGTTTTTAAGATTGGTTTTCCCCCTCTGCACACTACTTTGCACTGCTGACAATGTCACATCTATCATTATATTGCTAGTCATTCTATAGTGGAAGTTTTAGATCTGACTGTCCTGAATATTTTGCATCATCTACAGACCCTTTACAGTTCACTGCAAGTTTCAAACTAATTAAAGAGAATAGAAGGAAAATTAATAAAAAACATCTCTTCCTACAGCTGTTAAATAGTAACTAGTTCACTGGCAATAATAACTTTGGAAATTACCAATCATTTTACCTTTTTGTTACTGTTTTATGAAGTTCCTGCAAGCTTTGCCACACAGATTGTTTTCAAGGTCTGTTTTTCCTCCTCTCCAAAAGAGGAGGGAATTTCTCTGGATGTCACAGTGCCCACACAAGAACAGTTTCACCACATAGCATAAATGTAGTCTTCAAACTCTTATTTCCATGTCTTTAGAATACTTATGGAAATTCAGCTGTTCTTGGACTCTTGTAAGGAGTTATCTATATCCCACTGAGGTAATATAACATTACTCCCTGTAGACATTTTTTAATTGACTTCTTTTTCATAATATGTGTGATTCCATTAAACATATTCTAGGATTGCCAAAATTTTTCCAAATCAATGCTGCTTTAGTATTTACTTCAGTTGCTTTTTCGTGAGTTTACATATACAGGTGGAGAGGATACATCACAGGCAAATTTCAAGAGCATATTAGAGGTATTTCAACTGTTAAGGAAACTTCCCAGTCACGGGTGGCTGCAGTGAGCCAATGGGTGCCCTGTTTGACTCCCTGTACACCCTCTCACCTGCAGTATGACCAGGTTTTCTTACCTGTTCAACCCTATGTTTCCCTTAGCATTCTCAGATGTCAAGTTCCACAAAGCAGTTTATTCATGGTGCAATAACACAGCAACAGCCTGAGCTGGTGGCTCCAAGCAGGGACCAGCTCCAAGGCCTCCTGGGCTTTTATACCTTCACACTCTACTTGAAAACAAGTCTCCCTCTTCCTCCTAAGTCTGCTGGTCCTGCCCCATTTCTGTGTCCATCCATGTTGCCCTTGTCTCTGGCATATCCATCTTCATCTTCTTTGTTATCCAAAAGTTCAGCAATTCCCAGCTCCGGCTGTATCTCCCAGTGTCTGTTCACCTGGCTGGCACCACTCATCTTCATGCCCTTTTGTTATCTGAAAGATTGGCAGTTCACAGCCTTTTGTCTAAGGCTCCCTACCCAGAGCTCTATCAGCATTGCAATCTACATCTCAATCTGCAGCATGAAAGCAGAACCACCTGGACCACATGTATTCCTCAACATTTACTTCAGCTGTTTTTTCATGAGTTTATATATACAGGTGGAGGGGATATGTCATAGGCAATTTCAAGAGAATATTAGGGGTATTCCATATTTATTTATAAATAGCAATATTAATATTCATGGAGTGTGACATCTTGATGACTACTGACATATGCTTCATCCTATTGGTACAAGTGAGGTGGCTAAATCCAAAATTAAGTGCATGCTTTTTCCCTGAAAGTAATAGAACATGCAAAAGCTCTGCATTCTGTGCCTAAAGTAATACATTCTATAAAGTACCATTGTAACATACATAGTTTATATTAGAAAAAAATTGAGCCACATGCACACTCATTAAATATAGAAGTTAGAAAGAAAGCAGAAAAAATAATTTTAAAAGATAAATGTATGGCCTCTGAGATTGGATACATAGTCTGCAAAATTAAAATGAGTTAAATCAACCTTGGGATAAATACTACTGTTACCTAGACTCAGCTATAGAAATTGGTGTATGCTCAGAGAATGATCTTAAGAAAAAGCCAGTCATATTCTGTTTTGTTAGACATACAGTTTGAGCATTCAAGAGAGAAAATGGAAAAATATTTTGTTCACAGCTCTGGTGATAATGCAATAGCAAAATTGTCCTCTGCTAACAAATTTGTAATACAAATTTTTCTGAGTCAGTAAAATCCTACTAAAAAAAGGAGCTTTTTCTTTATCAGATATCTTTAGCATTCCAGTGGATCAAGGATTTGAGATGATTCTCATTCAGAGCTTTAGGAGATCCTGAAATGTCTTTAAAATCTAAATTAAGAGGTTATATGAGTCATCTTGGGTCTTTATGCTTGTTTAATTCATGGGAATGGTCAAATTGCTAATAATGGGGCAGGAAGAAGGAAAAAAAATCTTATTTAAAAAGTACCCGCTATATTTGAAAAACCTGTTGTGTACTCCCACCATGTGAAAATCAAGAAATACCTATCCTAAGGAGGATATTGGATGGCATTTATTAAACAAAAATATTTTAAAATCATCAGGCTCAAAGAACTTGTACCTAAGTCTGCAAAATATGCATTTTTTAAAGCTGGGTTGTTTGTGTATTTTTACAAGCTGAGATATAAAAAATTTCAAAATTGCTTACACCTGTCCACTTTTCTGGCCAATGAGCCATTTTAGATCATTCTGAGACACTCCAGCTTAAGGCCTTCCCTCACAGACACTATGCTTTATCACCTCAAAATACACTGTCAGGTTCCTTTGGGCAGACAGTTACTTAAAGTGTATCCCTCTCTTTCTGAGGTAGGTCCTTGAAATTCTGAATATTATACCTTTTCCTAGGCAAATCACATGCATTCTAATTAATCAACTTCTATTTCTTCCCAAACATGAGTCAGTCTCTGTTCCATCTGTGTTTCTTTAACAAGTAAGGAAAAAATACAAGAAACAACTTCACTGCTAGAGTTTAATGACACATTTTTCCTTCCTATTGTCTTAAAACAGTTTTGATGTAAGATTCACACTCATAGGATTTTCTCACATTCACCCACAGAAGCTAATCCTCCCTTAAACTGCTTCCAAATAATCTTACACCTACTACCTGTCAGATGTCTTCCTTCCTAAGCCTCCTATCCTCTCTTTCACTCTCCTCCACAGCTTTCCTGCCTCTTTGAGTTACTTATTTTGATGTGATATCTTGGGTGACCCTAACATCTTCATGACTGCCCACAGTGTATATTTTCAATTGCCTTTTGAAATCTAATTGCTCCAATCCAGAATCTGCATATTCTTTTGGGAGGTCTAGGCCCTTAAAGAAACCTGGAGGAAACAGCCCATCATTCCAAAGGTGAAGTAAACACCTCACCTCCAAATTAAATAACTTGCTTATGTTGCTGTAGATATTCAGATATTCTGAAACTAGAGGAGAGGAAATATAAAAAATGGTGATGTTCAGTAAAATAAAATTTATTTCTCATTATTTGAATTGCAAGCACAAATACCATTTAGAGCATTTAAGCCACTGCTTATGATCAGAATATAGCACTTTCAAGGTGTAACCTAAAGAAATGACCATCTGTATGATTTATTTTAACCTTCTCTGTTATCTTCAATTGCCCTTAATGGCATGTGGATGAGAGTAGATACTGACATTACTCCCTGTTTATTGCCCCCAAAATCCATGCTCATGGAGAGATATAAATTTCTGCCAAACAATATTAATTCATACTCTACTATTAATACTGTACTGTGCTATCTATATGCTGTCCGTAATCAAGAGCCAGAGTATGCTTGAGCTGGAAAAGAAGTTGCTTTCTGTTCCTTTCCCTTCTGTGAATGCTTTTAACTGACTGAAAATTCTCTTCAAACAAAGAAAACAGCTTCAGGGATCCTTTAATCTGTTTCCACAGATAGTAACTGACACGAAATTGCTGTGCCAGACGGAATCACTGGAGTAAATTTACAAGCACTAAAGAAATATCCAAAGGAATTGAGGACTGCACATTATTAGCACATAAACTACGCAAATGAAGGAAACATATTATTTCTAGGTCCACAAAAATTTTTAGTTCTTAGTATCGTCACATTTAAAATTAGATTTAGTTGAACAAAAAGATTATATTTACTTCAAGACTAATAGTGTTATTACTTTTGCATGTAATGCAAATCATACAAGAGCCTTAACCACTGAAAAATGAAGCATTTTCAAGTGCTTTCATGTAGCAATGGACTGGGCTTTCTGGGCACATGCAATATGCAGTGGTCTTAAATTATTTCCGCATGTCGAACTGTAGCAATAAGCTATTTAGTTAGGGAAAAAAACCTTCATTTCAAAGGGTGGATGAAACATTTAGAAATGGGTTCTGTTCAGAAGTCCATCATGAAAAAGATACCCTTCACAGGATGATGGCTGGAACATCTGTTCCTCTTCAAATTTTCTTTAGAGAGCATAAAGAGGATGTTTCATCAAGTTAAAATGATTAAAAAACAAAAGATCCTCGAAACGACAAGTCTGTCTTTTTTTGCACTACTAAAGAAGAATTCTAAAGAGAACTGAACCTTAAATTAGATGAAAAATAGCTGGTACTTGATTTGAGTTACTCAGTTTGAGATCAATTGATTCAACTCTCATTGATCACAACTGAGCATGCAATATTTTATAGAGAGGTTAGGGAATTGGTTAGGTATTATATATATCATTCTTTCCTTCTGTCTATGTTCTACACATATAGTCTCACGTGTCTAGATCTGACTCTAAAAAAAAATTTGACAGAATCTGCTTTTATAAACAACATTAGTGAGGTAAACTCTACTCTACTGCCACCAGAGTTTTCTTAAAATTGCACAGCAATGTATTTCCCAGAGTCACAAAATACTTTCTGCATTCTGAGCCCTGGAGTGAGCACATCAAATCAATAATTGCTTAAGCATATGCTTAATTAGGCTAAAAAGCATATGCATTTTGAAATGGCTGCATGAATTTTATAAACAACATTAGTGAGGTAAACTCTACTCTACTGCCACCAGAGTTTTCTTAAAATTGCACAGCAATGTATTTCCCAGAGTCACAAAATACTTTCTGCATTCTGAGCCCTGGAGTGAGCACATCAAATCAATAATTGCTTAAGCATATGCTTAATTAGGCTAAAAAGCATATGCATTTTGAAATGGCTGCATGAATTCTTTGAAAAATAGTTTAGTGATTTTTTAGAGCATTACCTCCCTCCTGTCTCTCCCCTGGAGGCTTATATAGCACCTGATACAACAGCAGATGAAAAAGTTCTGAATTCTGGCCTTCAAATCCAACATAATAAGTTGTAAAAGAGATGAAGAGAGTGTACAGGGCTTATCTACTTGCCACTTCTTCCAATAGAAGAAAAGGCCATCAAATGAAGCCAACAGGTTCTGAACACCAAAAGGAAGTGGATCCTCTGTCAATGGTTTTCATGGAATGTTTCTGATCTGACCAGAATTTTTCAGACTTTTTCAGACACTATGGAAAAAAAAATCAGTTAGTCATATCCATGAACACATACCAAAATTTACCTGAAAGAAATAATCATAGAAACACTATTCCTAAAACATAATATGAATTATGCAGATTAATTTTTTTTCCTTTTTATGTATCAGGGTCTGAAAACCACAGAAACAAATCTGAATTTCTCTCTAACTCTGTATTATATTGTAAAGTAAGAGAGAGTTCAGCTTCATATGACCTGCTTCATCATATTACGTCAGGCTTTTTCCTAGTGTACACATCTTATTTTGGGGGGGGTTCTAAGGCTAGGAACCAGATTATTTTTTTCTTGCAGCTACTATTGTTTTGTGACTGCTACTAAAATTTACTTGCTCTTCACCTATGGCCTAAAGCTTATGGCTATCACACCTTTATTGCCCAGGCTCTCAGTGTTAGCAATCAGGAAGGTGCTATGGGATACTGCTTGGAACAATCTGCATGCTGCTTATCAGCTTTAATCAATCTTCAAGTTGTTGTTGACCAAGAGTGTTGTATCCAACTGTTCATACATGGGTTTTAGCTGAACTAATGGTTTCTAGCTTGTAACCATTCTACCATGTTGAGTCAAACATCTTTGTGAAATTATTAAAACAAATTATGATCTTGCTTTTGCTCTCTCAGTCTGGCTTGTGGTCTGTCCTAGATATTGGATTTGCTGAATCATCTCAGTGTCTTTGCAGAAACCATTTTTTCCCCATATGGTTCCTCAGGTAATTTTATCTCCTCTTGTAACAAAATACACTTATATTGGTGAAGCAAACAGTTGGTTCTTCCAGTTGCTGTGAAATCCATTATTAACTAACTTTCCATTAGAGACAATTTAGTAAGAGGCAATCATCTTGTGTTTGACAATTATACTCTGAAAGCAATGTGAAATATTCTGATTATATGTATTACATATTTATGTCTTCATGCTTATACGTGAACTTCTAATATGTGTGTTGATATAAATAAAGTTGTATACTAAGCCACTCTCAGATGGAAATCCTCAAAACAATTACTCCCATTATTGACTTCGTATTTTTATTTTGAACAGCCCTTGAAGTCAGCCCTGATTTGAGCAGGGTTTTGGGCCAGATGACCTCCAGAGTCCTTTCCAACTTAAATAATTCTGTGTTGTCTTTACAGAGCTTCTGGGCAAGAGTGTCATGAATCATCACTGTAAATAAAATGTCATAGAATACGTTAAATGTCTTCCACTATTCATGGCAGACTGGTGAAAGTGGAAATCAATATTTCCAGCAAAAAACTGATAACAGTAAGTGTCAACACTTTTAACATTCTGGACCTTGTAATTTTTTCTGGGCTTTACACAGACCTTTTTGTGCTCCTGTTGAAAGCTTTCTCATCAGATGTAAAATGGTTCTGGTTGAGTGGTCTCGTGAACAGGCGTACTCACTTGGGCTCTTCATGTTAAACCATTTTCTAACATCTGAGGAAAAAGTCTAGCCCGGTGTTTTGTGCCTCGGAGGAACCAAATTGTAACAGCTCTCAAGAAAGGATAGAGTGTCTTTGAAGAACATATAACAATAAATTATAATCATAATTGACATTCCACTCTCAACTCTCTAAAAATGTGGAACGCAAGGAATTTCACAGAGTGTGTTGCATCTCAAACCAGGAAATCTGATTAATGCAGCAGCACACTAATTAGAACTGGAAAAAATGCATTTCATCTGAAAATGCCAATTCATCAAGTACCAAGTACTTTTAGAGACTTGACAGTTTTTGAAGAAACTTTATTTAAGAAAGGGAAGTCCCTTCTTTTTTTCTGAGACCCAACCACTAATATTATACATATATACGTATGTATATATATGTGTGTATATATATATATATCCTTCTTTTTCTCATATTCTCCTTAGGAGAACTTCAGATTTTCTTAAAATCTAGCAAAAACTAAGTATTACTTTGAACATGACTTCAGTTATGACTATGGGATGAATTAAAGTGAAAACGTTTTTTATTAATCAAGGAAAACAAACTGAATGCAGTAATTCACTTTACATAATACCCACTCATAAAGACTACATACAAAACTGTCAGATGTGACTGTCAACAACCAATTTACCCATTCATGTAAGATCATTAAGTCCAAAAGTTAATTCCTATTTTCCCTTGATAGGAAGCAAAACATAAATTTGATCTCCTAAATCTGATTTTCTTAAACCCAACTGACTCTAGTCCTGAGACATATCAGGCTTGACTTGCACAGAAGCACCACACACGCTGGTGTGTGCAATTGCAATATGCTCCCAATGCAATTAGGAATTTTTGCAATGCAATTATAGCATTTGAGCAAAACATTGGAACACTTATTGGTCAGATATTTTGATTTAACCAAAATGAGGGGAAGATACAAACCACATTAAAATCTTTTGAACTATCTAAAAGCATATTTTTCCTTAATTTCAGATACTTGGGATCTTTTATCTGAGGCATTAATTACCCTACTTCTGATTAATCATGGCATCTCTTTTGCTGTCAGCATTTCTATATAGAATAAGCTAGAAACATTCCTTGATGAAAACCCTGGAAGAAATCTCCTACTCTTTCCTAATCGATGAAGAGATCTTTTTCCTTACTTACTTTATGTCTTTGAAGTTTACCATGCATGTCCTGCAGACAATGGGGATCTTTGCCATTTATTTAAGAAGGTATCAGACCAGAATTTTCTGAGATGTTTACCCTAATCAGCAGGGCATATGTCTCCTGCTTACCTGTTGAATATAGGTAGAAAAGCTCTAAAAGCAAGATTGTCTTCAAATCTGGACATGAGTTGCTCCATTGCCCATATAGGTGTGCAATCTATCAACCAATGGATAGTACTGGTTCTGCATGTGCCTCTCTCACATGCTTTCATAAGATTGACTGTTCTGTACAGAACTATTGAATTTCAATCGAAATTTTTGGGGGATTCTAATTTCATGTTGAAAATTTATTAACAAGGTTTTCTTAACTTGTTTTAATGAATATGTATAAATTTTAATAATTCTTGACAAAACTTAACACCATTTCCAAATAAAAGCTATGCTAAGGTGTGTGGAATTACACTGTGAAAACTTAGAATAGTACTGTTTCCTTAATAAATATATTTTAATCTTGCAAATGTTTGTTTGTCTTTTTTAAATTACAACATTAATGAAACTGTTCTTGGACAGCCTTAATTCTTCTTTTCTGTTCTTGGACAATTTCAGTTCTTCTTTTCTTCTCTGCTGTGCCAAGCAAAGTTCTCTTTCACACAGGAAGCTGAGCCAAGTGCTGTGCTTATTTTCACAAAAGAGGTAAATCAATAGAGAGCCCATTTGCTTCCCTGGAATTATATTGATTTGTACCTACTGAGGGCCTAGAGCAGTGAACTTATGTGTTGTTTACTGGCATCTTCAGAGCTCTCCATTCATGACCTCCTTCTCAAACTTGAGTATAGCTGATATTCTCTGTCATTTAGTAACATAAAAGGAGTAAGTTAACCAGTGTATCTTGACGTTTAATCACAGTCCTAAGGTTAAACCTACCTGTTGTAAATTGCAGTAGTTAGGGGAAGAGTCAGTCCTTAGATCATTTAGAAGATTGTTTGGTCTTAGAAAGTCCACAAGACAACTTTAACAGAAGTACCCACTTGCCCAGCATGTAAAGCTTAAGCTGGTTAAAATCTGTTTATTTTTTCTGTTTCATTATGCTTTTATACATACTAAGTGGTTGAAACAAACACAAAAAAAAAAAATTTACATGTTTATAAATATGATCATGCTTGTGTATTCAAGGTAAAAAATATCTCCATTTTTGTTTAAGATGGTACCTAACATTAAAGAAAAATAAATAAAAGGTGACTCATTTTGGATTTTTTTCCTTGCCCTTGGAAAATGTGTTATCCCTGTTAAATATTGTTTATATCCTTTAACTATTTTTCTAAGAAGTGCAAATTTTTCCTCTAAAGTTCTTTTTAGAAGTAAATTCCCAAAATAGAGTGTGCTTCAGCAGTTCGCACATTTCTTCAAAAGTGTAAATGGGGGAAAAATCCTGTTCAAGCAGCAGAAAATTGCATGGGGATACAATGCCTCACAGGTGAAAGACAATACAATTTTTTCCCTTCTACACTTAGATACAACTGAAATTGATATTGTGGATGGTAACTTTCCTTACAAAATGCAAGTACTTATGTTTCTATTTTAGTATCAAACATTATATTTCATTGTCTTGGTGATATAACAGTGACCACTACAGAAACTAGAAGAGTCCAAGAAGTCATAACTTGTTCAGAAAAACAATTTCCAATTCATTTGGCTTCTGACCTTAAAGTAAAAATAAAGCAGTTTTGTCTTTGGAGTAATGTTCAATACAAGAGCGGTGGGATGACCTTGACTGGCAGCCAGATGGCCGCTAAGTTGCTCTATCACTCCCTTCCTCAACAGAACAGGGAGAAAATAAGATGAAAAGGCTCATGGTTTGAGATAAGGAAAGGGAGATCACTCACCCAGTACTGCCATGGGCAAACTAGATTTGATTTGGGGAAATTAATGAAATGTTGTTAATTAATAACTGACTACTGGAGTCACATACAAAAGACACAAAAGCTTCTCCATCTCCTCCATCAAAACACCCCTCCCCAAATGTTCTGAAATAGTTCTGGGAGTACATTTATTCCTCTATTCACGTACAACCATGTAGTTACGTTCTCTTTTTGTCACCAAGTCACATGTTTTAGATCCTGCTAATCTTTCAGAAAATAATTTATCCCAAATTGAAATTTTGCAAAGTGCAAAAAGACATGGCGCTTGATTTTGTTTCTTCTTTTTTTGTCATAACCTGCAGGAGAATTTCTGATTGCTAACAGACATGTGAGAAATCGAGCCTTGCTAGCAGGGCCTGAGCAAGCTGCTAGCTAAGTCGTTCAAGGACGCAGCTGTGGTTGGAATGAGAAAGAAGGTAGCAAGGTACACAACTCCCAGGTGTGGAATGCAGAAGGTGAAGATAGTTAGGAGTGGAGAATAATGATTAAGCATTTTATGATTGAAATATTAATAACCAATTATATTGTGTGTAAGGCAGACTAGTAGTAGTAGTTAACCAATAATAAGTACACGCTTATAATAGGTGTGTATAAAAGAATCACTTCTGTAAATAATAAAAGGACATTCACCAAAATAATATTGTTCTGGTCACATGAATGATTCAGCTACAAACTGCTTAGGAAATATAGTAAATAATTGTAATTGTAATCATGTACTAAAATTTGTTCCTGCTTGTTTCATGACTTCTTTTTTTAAAATTCATACATCTGAAATCTGTTGATTTGATTCACTATTTTCACTACTGCACTTCATTTATGACCTGATTATTAGTACCCATTGGCACCCTATAGGCCATAGATTATGGATCTCTGTTGTCTACATGGTGGATCCTGCCTATCTAGTGCAAGGTCCTCCTGAAGGTTGTCACTGAGTGTTAGTGACCAGGACCATTCCTTCTTTGCTTCTGTTCCAGCTCCACACAACATTCTGTAGGGTTTTTTTCCCCAAAACTGTTCTGGAGACAAACGTTCTTTTTTTTCTGTGTGTGTTTCTACTTTCCCTATGAAACAGAATTTTATTTGGCTTGTGTGGATGGAGTATTTTCTCTTCTAAGAAACCGGTACTCTTTCTTTGAATTTTGAGTGAGAACAGTAACATCTACTTATTGGGGTTTTAGACACAGTGGGTTTGAGATATAATTTTCTATAATCCAGTATAAAGAAGGAAAAAAATATAGATTGCGTTTCAACATAGCAGTCAGTTAAAATATAGGAAGCCTGAAAACTCGCATCTAAACATCTCCATATATTTAAAACAGTTTGTTGGAGTTTGTTTTCTCCACAGAGAACATGTCTATCTTTCAGTGTGCCATTCAAGTACAATCATGCCTGTATGTAGAAGCCTTATCATGTGAATAGATCAATTATTTTATACAAATGAAAAAAGAGAAAGTAAATAAGAGATCTTAAGTAACATACAAAATAAGATTAATTTAAGTGGATGTAAATACCAGAAAAATAACAGGTTTTAAGCTAAAAAGAATTTGGAATTCATAAATAAACTAAATAGTGTCATCAAGTATACTAGTAATGCTTTCTATATTTTGACTAAAACATTCACATACCTATGGCTTCCTAACTTGCTTTAAGAAGTTAATGAGAGGACAAAGAGAATCCTGGACAGTAGACTGTGATTACCCAGTTATGGTAATTTAGGCTCTATTAGGATAAGGCTGCTGGAAATTACTCATTAAGAGCATGAATTTACAAAGTATGCTTTGACAAAGTATCAGTAAATAAATGGAAAGCCTTGACAATTTGAAAAATATTATGCATTGACATAAATTTGATTGGAGGATTGAAGACAATAATTCCTTTAATATTCAAAATTTTTACAGTATTGATTGAATTATGGTAATATTTTCATTACACAATTTGTTGCCTTCAATTTTGCAAGAAATTTAAAGAGATGAGGAAGTTAATACATAATGTAAACCTCTTTAAAGACTGTACAATGAATCAGAGAAGAGAAGCTGCATCTGTGGTAGCATATTATTATATAATAGCTCGAAAGTCCTCAGACAAAAGCTGAATTAGAGAACTGAGAAAACAAATGTGGGTAAAATTACTTTTGTACTTTCTTCTAAAGGAAACCACCCATATAACTAAAAGCGTTGTTCTTTTTAACTGGTTTCTGGTGAGTAAAAGGAAGTAGTTTTAAAAAGATAACCTTCAATAGAAAGTTATAATTTAATATTAGTCCTTTGATGTTTTAATGTGCACACATTGAAAAGAAAAAATTGTATTGCAGTTTAAAATGCTGATGACAGGAAACATTTGACTATTTGTTCTGAAAATTGACACAATTACTGACAGTTATTGAATAGTAGCAAGGTCTTAAAAAATACAGAGGTAAACATTGCTGAAATAGTCTGCATTATTTCTTAGAGAATTATAACATTTTGGTTTATATTTTTAACAAAGATATGGAATTGAGTTTCTGAGGATATCCTCTATAAATTAGCTGTAAGAAAATTATATGTGTTAGGGTAATTCCTACAGAATTATAATTTACTGAACTTTTATTGCATTTTATATTTTTTAAATAGATTACTTGTGTTATTGAAATCCTTGTGTGAATACGGAAATACTGAAACCTTTAGTGAAATAACTGCTCTGCAATACATTTTATGAACCACTTGATACCTGAATTTTTACTTCCTCCTGGAGTTTTTAATCCCTAATTTTGTTGCTTCCCTGAAAAGATGTAAATACCAAGGAAGATAATTTTTTCTCCTCTTAAGATATAAAGACTTTCTTCATTTTAGGTTTCTTTCACCTCCTTTTGAAGGAGAGTTCTGAAAGAAACTATCAAATCAATAAAGACTGGTACAAGACAGAGAAGATCTGTCTACTGGGCCAAGGCCAAAGAAGAAAATGAAACCTGTGTGTGGGTAATGATTTCCACCGATAAAAGATATATTATAAGAGGATGAATCTTAATCATCTGCATCGATTGATTTTCCTACAATGCTTGGAAAGGATTCTAAATGACTTGTTAAACTAAATCTAATTTTTAATTATCTGGTGTTAAATGACATAACCCACACTAAATCAGGTATTTGAAGTGATACATAGAAAAGAAAAATCCTATTATTCCAGGTTTTGTACCTTATGAGTGGACCACATGGCCTTCTCGTGCCCCTTGGAGTGCTTCTGAATGCTTTACAGGTGTCACTGAAAGTTATGGCAGGAAATTCGTTTATTCTGCTGTGACTACACCACACCAATCTTTGGTTAAAAAACAAGGGACCGATTAATATCTCAAATAAACTGAAACACTTTCCCATAAGCAAGCAAAACTGAAGCCTTCTCTGATGAAAGTCTGCCTTACACAAACAGGAATAATATGAGGGCGTACAGGCTGATTATTTTTGGGGCTTTGGTCTAATGAAAACCCAGTTAAATCCTTGTTCTACATGCAAATTGGTCCCATACTGTTTCTTGGCAGAAGTGAAAGAAAAGTTCATAATAAACAAAGAATATTTCTTAATTGATGACATTCAGAATATCTATGAATAATTATACTGCCTAAGCAGACAAACCTCTTTTCCCTCCCACCCTTTCTAGTAAAGTTTAAAAAGCATAGTACATTTTTACTGCATTCTCTTCTGCCTGTTTCCATTTTCATTTGCACATTCTTTTGAACTTAAGTTTTAATCCTTATGCAAAAGAGTTTGAATTTAGGAATCTAAAAATTCAGATGATCAGCAATGAAATAAATGTTCTTCACATTTCAAATCCAGGGAGGTTCACATGTAAGAGAAGGTTGTTATTAAGCAGTAAGTTGCCATTATAATTTAATCATCCAATAGATGCTACATATATAATATTATCTTTAGTTCTTAGGCTACAAGGGATCTTGTACCACAGTATAAAACATTTGGTGCTGAATTACATTAGGGAGCAAGTTCTAAGAAAGCAAAATGAGAGAAGAGAATTTATTTTTACTTCAGAAGCAATCAGTGTCCAGCATCCCTCACTTTAGGTTAGCTACAAGACTCCTTTTATAGCCTGCAGAGAGAGGTGGACACTTTCACAGTGTGACCTAAGGTAGATGAGTTGAATCACTCTTGAAGAATAAATTTTTCTCCATGGTCTTCAAAGGGAATGCAGGGGAGCTGGAAAGATTTTGATGTTCAATTTTTAACAATGAAAAGATAAGATGAATCTCTATGTTGTGGCTGTATCCTGGAAAATAGTTGGATCTAGAGTGGTGGCTTTACAATGAATTTGGAAAGAAAAATCTAGGCTTGGAAAAGAGAACCATTTTATAATAGGTCAGTGCTTCTGTACAAAGCTGAAGCAAACTAATACTGCTGTACTATCCTGCTGTAAACATGCATACATAGAAGAAAAAATATCCTATCCGTCTGTCAATTCATACATAGTTTATTGATAATTTTGCGTATACCACTTACATCCATTTGAATGAAGGTTTTCATTCTCATGTAATCTAAACAACATTTTGATTTAATACTTTTCTGCTCACTGATGCAACAGAAATGCAGTTTCTGTACTGACTCGAATTTTCTGGAATATAGAAGCTAAGAAGAAAAAATATCCTATCCGTCTGTCAATTCATACATAGTTTATTGATAATTTTGCGTATACCACTTACATCCATTTGAATGAAGGTTTTCATTCTCATGTAATCTAAACAACATTTTGATTTAATACTTTTCTGCTCACTGATGCAACAGAAATGCAGTTTCTGTACTGACTCGAATTTTCTGGAATATAGAAGCTATAATCCTAAAAGTCACTCAGTCTAGATAATGTTGGTGGCAGAAAAAAATATTCTAAATCTATTTCTTATTAAGGAATGTAAATAACAGAGGCATGAAAGGACAGAGTAAAGCTGAAAACTTGTTTCATAGAGGGTCTCATCTTTTCTTCTCCCTGATATCACCAACCTTTTATGCATGATGTTGATCCTATCAACATTATAGAGTTCTTTCGAAGACTATTTGCTAAAGTGATTAAATGGGAGCTTAAGCAGTTTTGAAATCCAGATGTGGAATTTTAAATAATTATGAAAACTTTCTTATTAGTAGGAAAGCAAAGTAAAAAGGAAGAAAAAAAGAAACATTCATTTCTTAAACAAATAGCTGGATTTTATTTAGTAATATTAAGAATATATAACAATAACAATAATTTTAGCAGCCAGGTCCCATTTATAAAGGAAATGTCATCAGCCTAAAGTTTTCTGTGCTCTTTCATTCATCCTCAGTCAAGAATCTGCTGTGTGCAAAACCTATTTACAGCATACATGATATGTAACAAAGATCCTTATCATGCATGGAAAGAAAAGTGTGCTGGAATTTTTCCTAGTTATCACACATGTATGCCATCAAACAATGTGGTAACAGTACAGGGCTTCAAGCTAATCTTAAGGCAAAAAATAGATAAAAGTACAATGTTATTACTGTAGATGAAATCAGAATCTGTTTCATCACGTGTGTCTTTCCCAAGTAGGAAAATATGATTTTGACCATAAACTGAAACTGTGCACAAAGCTTGAGCAAAGTGGAATGTATCTTTTTGGTTTAAAGCCTAACGGTGCCAGGAAGCCACAACACTGAAGCGTGTCCAAATATCTCCCTGCTTTTATAGCAAAATAGTTAATCCTAATATAAGAAAATGTCTTCTCCCCAAATCTGGAGACACTTGGGGACAAATGAAATTTGAAAACTCACCCTGTTCTGCTTACTCTGTGGTAAATATTTCACAATTGCAGATGTTTTTTCACCTGAAACTCTAGAACCCAAATGAACACAAAGAATATCACAGAAGAATAGATTCCTATACAGTGCTGTTTAAAATATGCTCGTTATATTTCCAGAGTGAATCATATTCAGAAAGGCCTGGTCCCCTGCTGTCTTTTTTAATTTCTCACAGGGGCTTCATATTTAGGGTTGACAAAGAAGGGAGAAGGCTTTAGATTCATAAAATAAGAAAGTATTTTATCTTCTCGCATAAGATAAGGGAAAAAATTAAGTCAGCTACAGTACATGACTTACTTTCCATTCCAGATTTGCAATGAAAATTAAGAATAAATGCGGTATTACTGCAAGTAATGTGTGAGGATGTCTTTTGATATTTAAGTACAATTTTTCTTATCATAAAAAATGTCCTGAGGATCATTTTAATGTTTTTTTCTTTAATGAAATGCAACAGGCCTATATTTTACCTCTTTCTTTCCCCCTGCTTTATACATGTATTTAAATAATGAATATCAGATTATTCAACACAAAGATATAAAATACCAATTATTCTGTTCAAAAAGCTACTACTAGCTGAAAGGAGACTTTTGTATCAACCAAACAATGTAGTCCTTTCTCTTCATTTCCCCAAACAATAATTTTCCTCTCTGAACGTAGCAGCCTTTTTGTCATGCAGGATGTCCTAAGACTTAAACATTCCCAGCTTTATTATGTTTTCCTACCATTGATTTTTACACTTCTGTTAGTCTCACCTGCTCTGCTTTTTCATCATCTTTGTGACTATCTTTGAGATGATTAATAAAATGTGATTATTTCTTGATTCTCCTTCATAAAAAATAGTTTCACCATTCTTTGGTTCATCAGTTTCTCTCTCCTTGGTATTTTTAGCATCTGTATGGGAAATTTCACAACCATAGACAGTAATAAACAAAATTCATGTTTGCACCTGCCTTTTGTGGTAAATAAAACATTTTATCGTCAATTTCATAATATAAAATACAGGCTGGGTAATTTTTTATTTTTTTATTCTTTTTTATTCTTTTTAATGGATCTGCCATGGTTTAACTCCATCCCAGCTAAAACCAGCACAGGATCGATCTCAATTGTGGTTTTGACTGTCTCTAGGCGAGTCAACAATGACATATATTTATTCTCAAATATCCGCTATTTTACTGGTCTGGGTTTTTAAAATCATGATCATATTCCATTAAATGACTCTAGTATCAGTATCTTGTTTCAATAGTTCTGAAACTGATGTCTCAAGGTTTCTATTAAATTGTAATCTTCACTGTAATATGTTTCAGGATATCTTTACATTTAATATGACCTGTACTATTTAAAAATGCCCTCAGACTATTGTCTTTTAAATGTCACATATAATATATTTGGTTAGATTCATTTTCATTATCTTGTTCTACTGATAATATTATTTTTACCATGTTCCTCAGTGATGAGATCGTTTCTGCAATTCCATTCATGTAATATACCCAAAGACTCTAGAGACTCTAGAGAAAAATAAAGTATGTAAATAATGCTAACAAAACACCTAATTCTAAAAATTTAATGAAGAAAAATCCATGATCACTCAGAAAATGTAGACTACTACTCAAATGATTGCTGCACATTACTGTTTTGCAAGTATTTTTGTCTGTATGTTAGAAGTAAGTCTTTTGTGAACTCCATCAGATGAGTAATCAATAACCCCAATGACTTTCAGAGTGAAGACATGAATGGTAAGTTTAGTTATAGTTCATACTTTTTGCTGTAGATATAATTAAAAAAAATTGAGGCATCTTATATTGTTAGATAGTTAATTAATATGGATTGGAGGAAAATATCAGTGAGAAATAAAACTCACCTCATACTAGAATAGTATTTCCTCTCCAGTTTTGAAGACAGGAAATTAAGCATTATTCTCTGGAGTTAGTGCATTGGAATGCAGATTATTTGATATTCTCATTATTGATCTAGGCAGGGGTAGAAAGTCAAATTTGATTATATTTGTTAATTACAACTGAATCATAACATGAAACCCATCAACATAAAAGAATCTACAAATGTAAAATAAGATAGACAATCATGGAAATAGATAATTAATTACATTTAACAAAATACAATGTACTTTTGCTTGTTAAATATTAATCCTGAAGATGGGAAAAAATATATAACAAAATGATTGAAGAGAAGAGCAAAATTCAGGAAAACAGCAAATTGCAATAAAAAGGAGCTCATCAGTGATAGCAAACTATTATACATCTTGCAATGTAATGATGAAAACATTTATAATCTGAACATGAATCTAATATTAATCCATGAGGTTTTCTTACATTTTATACAGTCTTGATGGAAGTGTATCTGAAAAAATATATGACATTGCCATTACTTTAGTACAAAGTCTAAAACTAAACCAAATCATACCAAAATAAAAGCTATATCAAAGAACAGACAAAGTTATATAAGGAAGGGAGTATCAGAAACAGCAGTAAAGGCTATGTAAACATCTTTAAATCCCTGAAAATAAAAAAAAATCACTAGAGGTTTAATTACCCATCTCTCTCATCCTTCTCTTTTAAGTACTTCTGAGGAACCAATCGTTATGGTATCTGAGGACCATATAAGCCTTTATTATAGTCTATCACCATTTTCAAAAAATTACATTAGGAAAATAAAAAGATGCTAGGAAGACTCCTGGTACTGTTTTGTAAATCTAAGAACAGCTATTTCAAGTAGTGCCAGCAAAGCTGATATATTTCCCTTTACAAGTCCTTCCAGTACTTCTTTAGAACCCTGCACAAATTCAGCATACATTTGCTGTGTGTATTTGGTTGCTTGTATTATGGACTTGAAATTCTTCCCCTTAGAAACTAACCACTGTTTTCGGCCCAAGCAGTTTTTAATACAGACAATGATTTACCACAGGCTTTACAGTATCCTGGATCAAGTACTTTGCAAGCAAACTATCAACAAACCATTTCTGGATTTATTGCACTGTATTAATAATTCAGTGACTAACTTTTTTGCCCATCATTTCTGGGAGCTGGTAGTTGTTGTTCAGCATATGTGATTTATCATAGAATTTCATATTATTTATAGCAGAATTCATAGAGTTCCGTCAGGTCAGAATCCGTTTGCATTGCAAACTGTAGTACACAGAAGAAAGACAATGTCTGTCCTGGTCAGCCTATTAAAGGTAAAAAAGTCAAACACACAAAGATGATTGAAAAGTTTAGGTTTTGATAAATTTAATATCAGCAACAACTGAAAAAAAACCCTAACTTATATTAGCATAATTTTTTTCTCAGCATCTTTTAATGATGAGGTTGATTATATCTATCCTAGGTATAAACCTTTCATATTAACTATTAATCCACAGCTACATATTCCTGTGTTACAATTAGCTGAAATAAAGATGCCTACAATCTGTGTAGGCTGCCAAAAGCACTTTAGATATATTCTCAATGTTTAGGAAAAAAAAGACAAGTTTTTTCATCCTTACTCTACCAGTCATTACACACTTTCTTCTCCCTTTCTTTTTCTTGTACTATCTTTCTTTTTTCTTTTTGAAGTAATTTTACAGGCCGTAAAACTTGCTTTGAAAATCGTTGTTTTTATTTCTACTCATGTTTTCCCTGGAATGTGAGCCCTTATAACAGCAGTGGTTCACACTCCATCTGTTCCCACAGTTCATTTGCTACCTTTGTTTCGGACATTTGTCTATGTCATCTATTTCACCTGCTTGCTCATTTTGTCACCTCTTGTGGGTCTTGATAACACACTTGACACTATCAGAGTTTCACATAGTTGGATACTGAGATTCAGTTACACATTTGAACAATGATCAGTCTATTGTGATCAATACAATATCACCATTTAGCCATGTTCTTGATATGTTAAAACTGTGTTTCTATCCTGTTTTTATACAATTATATGAGTTAGCAATATGATTCAAGTGAGTATGATCTAGTATGCTCCAAATCTACTTTATTTTGCTTTGGTACTAAAACACACTGATTTCAACCATGAACCAAATTGAATGTCTCCATTCCATTCTAGCCAGTAACCTATTTTCCCACTTTAGCAGTGAAATGTCTTGCAATCTGTAAAATACACATCTTTAACACAGCTTTATTTAGTTCTTTCTGTTGCACTTAGGACTATTCATTGTCATTGTTCATGACTGGAATGTTTATATACACTGGGGCAGATGAAACAAGCATCTAGAATGAAAACAGTGGCATGGGGGTTTGTTTGTTTGTTTGTTTGTTTGGGGGGGTTGTCAAAAAGGAGTTCAGATTACAACTTTCCTGATCAAATACTTGTCTTTATGTGATACAGAGAGTTCTTTCCTGAAGATAGTGTAGTCAGAGCTTAAAACAGGATATAGAAGTCCATGCTTTTTATGGTACTTCTCCAGAACAGTGGGTTACAGTTATTGTACAAGTCATTGCACGCTAATTAAGTTTAGAGAAGTGAGGTGACTGGGCTTTCTAGGCTGTTAGTGTAATTTTTACTCACACCTACTTCTAGAGAAGAAAGAGCTCTCACTATATTTATTTGGCTTCTTAAAATGACACAGATGAACACACTACTCTGATTGGTCTTTGGGCATTATAGACTGTAATCCTTATTGTTTCTGGCATTCCTTATTACCCTCCGTACTCACATGAGCTCATTGGCTGAAAATGTGTCTAATTACACATGCCATTCACCTTTAAGTAACCCAACAAGTTTCAAACCCCACTGGATCAAGATGTTACTTATTGGAAAGCCAAGATTGGCTGAAGAAGAGATTTTCAGTCCTTTACTGGGTGGTTCAAGCTGTTTCTGGAGATAAGACATCTTTTAACTACTGTGCTTAACACCCAAAGTATTTCCAAGCATTCAAGAATTATGCAGTTATTAATATTTTCAGGCACTTACTATTCATTGATAATAAAATATCCATAAATGCTTGAGATTTCAGCAGACAGTATTCAGCATTAGTCCATAGCGTGATTTGGACCCACAGCTGGCAATCAGAGCAAAGAACTAGGAACCTACTACTACAGTGTCCTCACTTTCCCTTTCTTTTAAATCAATAAAAGTGCTACATGTATGAAAGAAAACGTGTCCTGGATCCCCTGTACACTGTTAGGTAACCATTCTACAGCCATAGCACAGGTGAAGGAGACAAGAAGAAAAGTAATGTCTACATCTGTATGCAAGAGTGCAAATAGATGTATCTTATCAGATAGCACTGCAACACAAAACAAACCATTTTTTATACTGAGAGACACACTCTTCTTTAATCAATTTAGCACTCTCAGCTGCATAGCAGTCCATATCAAATAAAAATGAAGGAAAATACCCATATATCCCAGCCTATTTTACCTCTCGGGTTTTAGAACTTTTTTCTCTGTGAGAATATGTGCCAGACCATTCTGCTGTTGGAGATGTCTGTCCAGGTTTCCACTATTTGAAATGCAATGAAGCCAGTAAAATGAACTAGTGATAAAATCAGAGAACATGGCTACCACCACTTTCCTTCTCTCCTTTAATTAAATGTCTGCACAGAGGGGATCCATCGCCTGAGTCCATACAGTTTTTCTAGTCCTATCAGTTTAAACTTGGTCTAATTGCACTTATTTCATCTAATTTATTGGAAGGAAGAAAGTTATTCAAACAATAAAGCAAATTCTGATTCCTAGATTTGGATGACAGGGAGCATTATGAGTTCTGTTTTGAAAAGTACTTCTTTATGTAGTTGATCTACAACTGGAAAAAGTCCACTGACAAGAATTTTTATGCATCTCGAGGCACTATTTAACCCATTATCTCTAGGTATTTATGCTGAATTTATGCATGTATGTTGTTTTTGTCTGTCTGAGTAGACATTTTTTCAAAGGACAAAATCTGTCAATGTAGTAAGAAAAAATCCCAGACACTGTTCCCCAGACACTGAAAAAAGGCACGTTAAAGAAATACTAACAGCATTCTTGATCTTGAGAGTTTAAATTGATTTTTCCACTGTGAATTAATATCCAAAGTGTTGGAGAATGGAATATATGGTTATGATTTTTTACATGCTTTTTAATATTTAACAGACAGACCATTTTACTAGCTTTCTGCATGCATAATAATATTTTCTTCAAAAGACACAATACATTATAGACTTTCAATTTATCTTTTCTTAGCTTTAGTGCAAATCATGCTTCTTCTAAGTAAACATACATACTTTTTTCTCAAAAGACCTATAGATGTATCCAGAAGGCTGGTCTGAACTTCAGTTTTACTGATTGATGTCAATAGTTTGATTGGAAGGCCTTGTCCATAATGTGGCATTCCATAAGAAACAGTGGACAACTATCCATCAGTCCTTTAAAATATGGCAATGGGCAAGATGCTAAATGTACTACCTAAATTTCCCTACCATTATCTATTGTAAAAAGACAGCTTGGTATAGCTGCAACCACTTTTTAAGCATTACTGCGTCTTGAGAGTTGAATTTCCATTGTTGACAATATAAAAACCATTTAGCCAGATTGCAAACATAGCAGACATAGGCCCCTTGCACAGATGCAAACAGACTGAAGAAGATGAAAGTTAGTTATTGTCACCTAGTCAGTGCTCTACTCCCAGGACATGCCACAAGTTCTATTTTACCATAGTTCAACATGCAATGACTACCTTCTCAGCTTTCAATCCAGATTAGAATCACTGGGTAATTCAAGAGGGACTTGAAAATGTCTCTGGGCTAACTGCTGGCTCAAAGCATGGTCAGCCATGAGGTCAGGCAGGTTGCTCAGGGCTATGTAGCTGGGTCTTTAAAACCCTGAAAGATGTAAAGGCACTGCACAAATCCTCTGGGTAATCTGTTTCGCCACCTGACTACCCTCATGGGAAAAACCTTTCCCTGTATATCAAACTGAACTTACCTTGTTTCATGCCCATTGTCTTTCACCCTGTCACTGCACACAACTGTGAAGAACTTGCTCCAGTCTCCTTGATGACCTTATCCAGTCAGAGGAAGTTGTTGGGCTCTTCTCTCAGCTGACAAGCCCAGTTACTTCAACCTCTCTTCATAGCTGAAAGCATGCTGGCTTCCTGACTGTCCTATCCTGATGATCCCATACTGAACTTGATCCAATTTATCAATGTCTTTCTAGTACTGAGGTGGGGAGGGGAGTGCAAAACTCTACATGTAGCCTAACAGATATTGCCCAGAGGGGATAATCCCTTGACCTTCTGAGTGTTCTCCTATTAATATGGCCAAGGATTGACCTTCCTTGCTGCCAGATGAAGGATTCATTCAGACATGTTGCCTGCTAGCTCATTCCCAGCTTGCTGTCAACCAGGACCCCTTGGGTCTTTTCTGAAAGCTGCCTCCCAGACAGTCAGTTCCCAAACTGTGTTTTTGCTAGGGATTGCCCAAAGTCATGGTACAGATTTCTGTAGGTATTTAGGCAGTATTGCTGAATAGGGCAGATGAATTTGTTACAAAAGAGTTGAGATTGCTACTCAGCTGACTGCTGGTAGTCAAATAAATAATCCAGTATAAGGCATCTGGTAACAAAGTTGAATAAGAAAGCAAGATTTTCTAGTGAAAAAGTCTGAGACGTCCAAAAGCAGCCAGTAGCTGGATGTGCAAGGTAGATGATGTAGCTGGGTTTTTTGAATCTCAGCAATTCACAGGTGAAAATGCAGCAGTATTTCACACATAGAGAACAGTTAATTCCTCAAGGTTTTTAAACTGTTATGATGATAATAGATTCCATATATGTAAATATCTGTTAGCTAGAACTTAAAAAAATGCAAGTGGCATATGTTTAGAAAGACAAAACAATATTTCAGTGTATGCAAAAGACTGAAATCTCAGGAAAACTACTTTACCACAGTCAGTAGATGTTGTTTCAGCTTATTTTGTGATTCTGGTAAACCATATAATCTTATTGCATATCTTTTCCTTTTCTGTAAAAATGGGAATAGTAGGTCCATCCTGTCTGTTTGTATCTGACTCTGAGTGGTACAGGGTTTGTCCTACCACATGTTTTAATAGTGCATCTAACAATATATGCCTAATGATACAGTTACTGTGACAGACACTACGACATGTAAATTATTAATATTCATCCTCCTCAGCATCTCTTAGAAAGGAAAAAGTTTGGAATAGCTCACAGAATTAAGCAGTTAATCCATATGGCTTGATAAACTCCTTGCAACACCCTTTGAGAGGAGATAAAATGACATAAAGGAGCACAGGTTCCAGGGATTCTCATCTAAGCTTTCCTTGCCATAAGCATGCATTGCTTTGTGGTAAAGGTACTACTGTAGCAATTGTGATGGGAAGCTGGGTGACCTCTGGGTGGATAAGAATAATCCTATGTAAGTCTGTATTGCACTGAATAACACATGTCTGTGGTATTAAAATGCTGGTTTAAGTTTGCTCATCTGGAATTGCCCCGCCGCATAAAATTTGCTTTCTTATGTACCTTATATAATGATGTCAAGTTTGATTTTCTGCCTCATACTCATGATTTCAGGTTTCATTACAGGGATTCAGTTTCTGCTCTATTGAATAATCAAAGCTAAAAAAATCTCTGAGATAAAAGATTTAGTACAAGAGAAAAAAAAGATGTGAATGTGAAGCTAACAAGCTTTGAAGTGTTGACATTGGACAGACTGCTGAAAAGAATCCCTAAATTTGTTTCTGATAAAACAAAGCAACTCCTTTGACTATTTTATGGTCTTCCATCACAACAACATTGGAGTTTGTATTAAAACAATATTGATAGGTTGTTGGGCAAATTTTATTTTACACAAATTTTATCTAGAAAACTCAGAACAAAATGTATAATGAGATTTGATGCTGCCACACACAAGCCTATAAGAGGAGGGAAATTGGAGTTCTAGTAAGGATCATAATCACTGTGCTATCCTTTCTCCTTGCTGTATATGCTGATGACAAGGACCAGCTGCTGTTCTGGAGAGAGGGCAGTGGCTGCAATGGTACATCCTTTGACTGTCTTTGTGACCCATCTTCCTGTTTAATGAGTTATATTCTGGAGGTGAGGCAGGAACTGAGAGGATATCTATACATTATTTATAGAATAGACTTGAGCATGCCCCTAATAAAAACCATGTTAGACCATTTGTATTGTACAGCTCCTCACAGACTCACAGAATCATCATGCCCAACCTTTGACCAATCACCACCTTGTCAGCTAGACCATAGCACTGTGCCAAGCCCAGTTATTTCTGGAGCACCTCCAGAGATGGTGACTCCACCACCCTGGGCAGTCCATTCCAATGCTTAGCAACACTTTCCATGAAGAAATTCTTCATTTCAATCCTTCCCTACAGGTACAGAAGGCAGATCCTCTCCATCATGTACCTGATTCAAACTGGTTATTGAGATACACAGCTGCTTCATGACAGCCAGATAGAGCTGACAGATAAGCCTTAAGTGAGCATAAGGGTTTCTGTAAAACCCATAGCTCTTTCTGGCCTCCCTCCAACAGTGAGTGGTACTAAAATCTCATTTACAAGGAGTATTGGGTTTGTCCAGGCATTATGTTAATGTGAATTCAGACTACAAAAAGCTAAACGTAATTAGGATTTACCAGACTGCATTTTATTGAAAAGGGTTGGAAAAAAAGAAAGGAAGCAGAGAAAGGAAGCATTTAATTTTGTCTCACCTCATCAAGAGCTGGATATCTCAGCACTGCTATAGAGTGAGGACAAAGGAAGAAGGTAGAAAACTACATATAACAGTAAAGAGGGTAGATACTAATAGATACCTTTGAGTGCCAATGGGGTTGATACTGTTTTCTACAGGATTAGTATCTACAGGATTGGCATCTGCAAAGTCCTGTAATTGCACAGGTATAATATAAATCCATAGGACAAAGATCAGGTTGAGGAAGAGTTGGCCACATGATATACTTACTTTCAGATAGTTTTGCTACTACTAAACATGAAATGTTAAATTTAACAGCAGCAGTGAGGTAATAGAGTTTCTCTTAGTAGCTACCTCTGTTGAATAATATTTTTATCAAATTGAACAGGTAGTAAGGAGAAATTCTGTCTAATAATTTACCTCAGTAAATCATTCCATAATGGTATTTCTTATACAGTGAGACAATCTATCAGTTTTGGTCTGAATGAGCTAATGTTAGTAAAGATTGCTATCATAATAGCTACACTTGATTCTTCCTTGTGTCCTACCATCATAACAATTGTAGATTGTAAAATGTTAAGATTGGGATAATTTTATAATGAAGAATAAGTGCCATTAGGTATACTTTCCCATCTGTAATTCTTTTAGAAATGTCTATATTGCAAGAAAACCACTTATAAAGCATGCTGTATGTCAATATTTCTACAAAGCAGTAAACCAAGAAAGTAAAGTGAGGAAGCAAAATCAAACCATGCACTGAAAAATGCTTCCTCAAGTTGCCTTTAGCATACAGTGAGAAATGAGACTGGGTTTCAAGGACACAAATTGCTCACAGTCAAGACAGAATGGATTCTGTGTCCCTCAAAATGCAAAATTTCAGTCAAAGTTTGTATAAATCCAATATATTTTATA
>NW_008660057.1:0-7713 GCF_000695815.1 Acanthisitta chloris
CTCCTCCTCCTCCTCCTCTCCTTCCCCATCGGTCCCTGCCGCCAGGCAGAGCAGAGGCGGTGACCTCAACTATTGCCGTGTCGCCTTGGGATATCGGGGTAATTGGCAAGGGCTGGTGGGAGAAATGCGGGGTTTAGACTGCAATATCTGCATATAGTAATAGGTAAAATAAAGGAACCCGTTAGTATTCTGCTCCTGTAATACTTGGCGCGGGAGAGGCTGCTGTTACATCTCATTTCCGAGCTCATTTGGGGGGGGGTGCCTTCCCCACTGCCTCTCCCCGAGTGCCTCAGCCCGCCAGGCACCGGGGAGTCCTGCGGAGCGGAGAGCTCCTTGCCGTGGCACCGCAAAGCCGCGGGAGACGCCTTCCCGGAGCCGGGAAGGCTTTGGGAGTGGGATTGCAGCAGCAATCAGCAGGGTGACCCCAGTACCCTGACTTCTGATAGGGGATGTGACTGCTGCTTGCCTTTTCCACACCCCAGTGATTTTTGTCTGTCCCTGTGGCTGATCCGAGCTCTGTGTTTGAAATGTTGTGCTAACTTGAGAGATGGACGGTGAGGTCAGGCTCGGGGACTGGAGCCTGAACACGACGAGATTACCTTGGGAAGAGCAAGACAGACGTGTGGGTGGTGTCAGCTGGGGGCACACGCCGGGAGAGGCAGATCCCTTCTTTCCATCCCTGTTTTCCAGCCCCGGTACGCGTTTCAGCAGTGGCCATTAATGACGACTGGGTGGATGTTAATTTAGCGGGAGGGGTGTGGTATAGTCGAAGGGGCGGTTTGGATGCAAATCGATTCCCATTGACTCATTTGGATTCTGCCGAGGTGGGGGGGGAAGCCTCTGTGTTTGCAAGGCTTCCACCTCTCATCATGAAAAGTTAAGATGGAAACATTTCCCTGTCTGTTCCCACCCACCCCGCGACGGGAGGAGGTTCATGACATATAAAATTCTCAGTCGGCTCTTTGCGATGTCTGTGGGTTAAGCAAATACGTTTTTCCCTTCGACTGAGAACAGTTTTACTTTCTGATGAGTGGAAACTGGGGAAAAAGAGAGAGATTTAAAAATAAAATCAGACTGTATAGTTGAAGTGGTAAAGCAAATGTTCTCAAGATCCCACGTAGCAAGCTGGAAATGAATTCAAACTGTTCCTGCTGTGTAACTCTTCCAAATTCAGTTCTCCCTGAAAGATGCTATCTCCTCCTGCTTCCCAGCACAGCCCGATCTGCATGGCCAGTCAATCATGGAATGTGTATGAGGTGCTTTTCTCAGCCTCCTGAAGAGGCACTGGGAGCGTGTTGGCACTGCAGCAGGAGTGACAGTCTTGTCACATGCGTAACCCAGCGCGTGCAGCAGTGCTGTGGGGATCCACCTGCGTTTAACTTCTTGTTGAGTGACAGCTTTGCCAAATTCGAGGCAGGTTAATTCCAAATCGGGCACTAGGGTCTCGCCCCTCTTGCTTCAGCTGCTGTGGATCTGCCAGGCCACCCTTATGCCACCCTCTGGAAGCCACAGTGACTAGGTGATACATGCTTAACTTTGAAGAGAACACCTGTAGACTGGTAAAGGGACACGTAGATCAGGCTTGCTTGTATTTTTATTCAAAGTTTCACAGTGCAGCTTTTCACATTCTGCTGCAAGAAGTGCTTTTTTTGTAGCTTCCAAATGACAATATGTGCATGTATTATTTGGAAAAGAGTACCTAATTCCTTTGGCAAAATGGGAATGGTTATTAGAGCAACTTGCTAAACATCTTAAAAGGTGAGTATTAATTCAGTGTGTATTTTGCAGATGAAGAGGTTCAGTCAACTTTGTGAGACCATAGTTATTGTTCATTCATCCTCCATCCGCCGGCAAAGCATCATATCAGTTTTGTAAATGTGTGAGTTTCTCAGATCTGCTCCCTAGGCTCTGATTTTCTGTACTGTAATGGAAGTCTGAAGCACAAAGTATTGAGGTGCTGCACTGTGTGTCCATGATGTATATGCATTTACTACTTGTTAGGATAGTTTGGAGTTGTTGGCACATTAGTGTCTGTTTGGGACAAGTGGGATCTGTGCTGTCAAGTGAAGCTTTGCCCTTCAGAAATAGCTACAGGACTGAATTGGGGGCTGTAGAGCTTTACCAGGGTTGATTTAAGAGCATGGATATCAGACAGGAGTTAGAACTTGGCTCAAGTTCTTTTTCCTCAATTGCTAACATAAATCTTCCATAAGTTCCTTATGTATTGCTACTGGCACTTGTGCACTTCAGGAGCTTTGTTTTTACTTAGTGGGACACATCCTTAAAAAGTAAGATCCTTCAGGTCTCCCTTGCTCAGTGCTCCTTTCTTTCTTCCATGCCTTAGCAGCCTGATACACACAGAGATTGACCCCTGAACTTTGTGATTTAAATCATTTCTGAACAGCTTCAAATGTGACACATAAGTTGTTAAAACTCTGCTTGTGGTTAGCAAACAGGTGAAGGAAATAACTACCAAGTTTGCACTTTTGATTTTGTGGCTTTAGTAAACTCCTGGAAACAATTTGGCCTTAGTTTAAAATGCTCTTAAACAGGAAAATAGTATGAACATTAGCTTTTCTTTTCTTGTGTTTGCATCAGGGACTCTGCCCAGCCAAGCAGCAAAAACTGAAAATAGGAAGCTAAATTCTGGCCTTAGTTCAGTTATAACAGTAACTCTGATATAAAACCCACTGGTTTGGCAAATGAAACCTTTTTACCCCATGAAGGTTGTGTTTGGATCTTCATCCAAGCTTGAAGTAAACTTAACATACCTCTGGCAAAATGATGAGTTGGGGTTTTTTGTGTGAACCAGCTAGTTTTCTCCTGAACTTAGAGTGCACAGCTGAAAAATGAACTATTAGCCAATTAATATGTACTTCTCGGTACTGAAAACATGCAGATGGGTAACTGAGTAGTTGAAGCTTGAGATCTGGATCAAACCAAAAGGCTGCTTGAGATTTAAAACCAGGCTTGATGGTTCTGTTCTATTAATAGTTTGAGTTCAGTACCTGAACCACAGAAAACAGTAGCTAAAGTAGCAAGGATTATTGCTCAAAATCCTGCAATCAGAGCTTGCTGTTTTAATTAAAAATAACTAATCAACTGATTGATGAAGGGAAAAAAGTGCCTTGCAGGTATATATTAATTTTGCTTCTACCAGAGTATTCTATTTGATGCATTTGTTGATGTGAAATCTTTTGGGTAAGGAGACATTGAGTGCCTAAAAAGCTTGTCAGAGCACAACAGAGCAGGTTTCTGGGAGAGGGGATGCTCCTGCAACTTTGCATGCGTAGGTGATTTATTATAAGAGACTTCACAATAAGTACTAACTCAGAGGTAATTGGAAGTGGTTTGTCTTTTGGCAGTTCAGGCAGTTGGTATAATCCCATTGGCAGTGGTTCTGTGTGTTTCCTTAGCTGCTAAGATGCTGTTCCTTGGTGATTGCATACCTGGCTGATTTTTTTTCAAACTGTAGCACAAAAGAAGGTAGAATAAGTACCTTTTATTGCCGGTGACAAACGTCTGAGTAAGAGCTAAACTAATTGTTTGTGTCTGTTTTGCATATAACTATCTGACCTTTTTATGACCCCAAAACACACACCTATGAGGTGGGAGAGAAAAGGGATTTGCCTGAGAAGGGAAAAACCATTAGAGAGAAGGGTAACTTACAGCTGTACAGTGGCTGCATCTGCCTTGGACCTCTGTGGATTGCTGTGTTGTCAGAGATTGAACCTTGTCAGTGCAATTACCCTGAATCTTTGGCTAATCATAAATTCCCAGAATGGTTAGGGGTGGAAAGGACCTTAAAGCTCATCTTGTTCCACCCCCCTGCCATGGGCAGGGACACCTTCCACTAGCCCAGGTTGCTCCAAGCCCTGTCCAACCTGGCCTGGAACACTCCCAGGGATGGAGCAGCCACAAAATGTTAATGAGCTTCCTTGGATCTACCAGGATGCAGCAACCCCCACCACTGTGATGGGGGGATGAGCAAGGGAACCTGCTCCTCTCTCTCTGCCTGTATTGGAAAGGCAGATGCGGGTGTTAATTGGTTCTTCTGGTTATTGTTGTTTTGGCTCTTTTTGGAGGAACTTTGTCTCTGCTGGGGAGCTCTGAGGGGGTTTGGAGAGCAATTAATGACCATGCAGACAGCAGTGTATCCCAATTAGGATGCTGCAGCTGTGGTGACAGCACAGAGGTGTGATGAGCCAGGTGCCAGCCAGGCTGTTTTACCCTGTGCATAAACCCCTTACCTGACCTGTACTGGCTCATATTGGGAGTAACTACTCAGAAATAACACTCCAGTGGGAAATTACATTGGTGATGTCAAAACTGTAATCTTAGCCAAGAGGTGAGCAGAGGAATCATGGGCTTTTTCCCAATTTTCCTTGGAACTTCAAACAAGCAAACCTTGCCTGTAGTGGATATTTGCCTGAGGAAGGGCCATGGACTGCTGTCTTCCTCCAGCCTGTTTTGTCTGTCATCAAGAGAATGCCCCGCAACACAGAAAAAGACAGTGTTGGTTCAAATAAATGCCCTGAAATAGTGCAGTCTGAAGGGCAAAGGAAATAGAGCAACAGAGGGAAGTTCAAAGGGAAGTACCACAAAGGCTGAAGTTGTTTTCTGTCACTGCAGTATTAGCTTATTTTTTATTTAGTTCATACATTTCACTTTCTAACCTGAGCAAACGATTTGAGGTATTGAGAATAAAAACGGGTAAAAAGAGAAAGCTGACTGATAAAAGCCGGTGGAGAGATTTATGGAAGGAGTTTTGGAGGGATGTAAGGAGAAAAATACTCTTGATAAAGCAGTTTGAGGAGCCATCTTAGTAAAACAGTATTGAGTCCTTTCTAAGGTGAATATCATGTTTAAGCACTAAAATGCTGCTCTTGCTGAAGTGATTTAATTGGTGGGAGAGAAACATAAAGCCTACTTCTTTTATCAGTGCTCGTATTTATTACTTTGCTGGTTAGGCAGACAGATTTGGATAAGAATTTGTGGCTACAGTAGGTTGGTTTTCCCAGGAATACACATTAACACACCTCTCTTTTGAAATCATTCTGTACTAGTTGTCTTAAGACACAGGTTGTAAGATTCAATGTGTAAATAGCATTGCTTGAGGAGAGCAATGGGAGAGCTATGTAACAAGGGTTGTTGATGTGATATGTCTGTTTTACAGGCTTCTTATTGTGGTAATTGGGGAGCTTTCCTGCCAGGCCATTGACTTTGTCCATGTGGTTACTTCTTACATATTTTAAACAGATAAAAATACTCCTTGATTTCCATTCAAATCCTGGTTCAGTGCACAGCCATTGGAGTGTTTCAGTGATTTATTCTGTTGGACAGGATATACAACTGCAGTCTTTTATCACTCTGTCATTACATTTTGTGTGGTACTTTTTACAAAAATAGGAATATTAATCCCAATGCAATGTGAATAATTGATTGCAGCATTTTCTGTTTGCCTCCTGTTTTCCCCTAGCTGTATCTTGAGAGACTGTGCTTCTGTCTTGGTGGTTCCTCTCTTCCGTTTGACACTCCCATGGTTGCTTTTGGTAAGAGGGATGACTCCCAGTGGTGTCCTGTGAGCTATTCCATGGGAATGCTCCATATAGATGTTGTTATCTCTGTGCCATCTTGAAGCACTTGCATGCCACCAGGTGAGTGTGTGATTCCAGATATCCATGCTATAGGTATGGTGGTGGGGGCACCTTGTTTCAAAGCTAACAGTTGTGCTTAAATCTAAGAATATTACTTGAACCAGCTGTTCCAGATGTTGCAGCAGCATGGGGACGATAACAGGCAGCTTTGTGCTCTCTCCTTGCAGGTTTGTGTTAACTTCACTTGTGGATGTGTTTTCCTAGTCAAGCAGATGGTAGCAAACAACACCCAGTTACCTGCTCTCACTGCAAGAGCTGTTAAAGTTTCAGTGATGTGTTTTAGCATTAATGGGCAGGTGGGGACATAGTTTAGTGGTGAGCATGGCAGTGCTGTGTTAACAGCTAGGCTCAATGTTCTTGGAGGTATTTTGCAACTATGATGATGATGACTGTGGAGAAAAAAGAATTTTTTCAAAACAGAGAAATTAACTGTGGCCTGTCAGAAGTAGAAGAGGTGCTTTTAAAAAGCCAAACCAACAAACCCTTGAGTATTCTGTTGGTCTGGTTTTGATTGAGCTTTCTTTTAACTGTCATTTGTGTTTTCTCTAAACAACATATATTTGAGTGTGACCATGCTCTGAGATTGCATCGTGGTACCTAATGATGATGAATACACTACATCTCCCTAGATCCTCCAGGATCTGTCAGGGACATCTACACAGCCTATCCCTCTGGATGAATGCTGGCTCTGATCTTCCAGAGCAGCTGTTTAAGCTTACTTGATTTAGTCTTATTGAAATGCAGGAGCAGTACTTGTGGCTGGGGGACAGATCTTTGGAGAGGTGAGTGATGAGAGAATGGGGATGAGCTGGGAACTTTTCATTTGAAGCTGGGAAAGACCTTGGGAGTGCTGGGCCAGCAATTTCTTTGTGAATGGCAGCTAAGTGGCTGTGTTTCAGAATCCACACTTCACTTGGCAATAGCCAAGTTCGAAAGCTAAGCAAAAATAGGTATGTACTGCTTAACCATGATGGTGTTTGAGTCCTTGAGTGCTATGACAGGTCCTTATTCTCAAGAGCCTCCACTGGACAGACATGTGCTTGATCCAGCAAACTCAATTTGTGGATTATGAGGAGTTTCTTGTTTTCTTTCAGTTTTTACACTTGGGGTAATATCAAAACTTGAAATAACTTGGGATCCTTTGCTTTCTGGTGGTGTGTCCAACCACACAAAATAACTTGTGTCTTTTCTCTCTGTTTTCATCTGCAAACAGAGACTGCAAGTTTGAGGAAAGTGTTTGTGAGGCAGCACAAGGAAAGTAATTAGAATATGGTGTATTTAATTGTTATTGTTGCATCTAAAATGAGCATAAGCTATGAATGAAACCCACAGCTTAAGTGCCATGAGCATGACAAGGAAAAAGGACAAACCTGAAGGAGAAATACAATGTTGCCTTTGTATTATTATGATTATCATCATCTTATTAGTATTTTACTATTAGTATTTATAAGTATTTATTACTTACCTATTATTGTTGTTATTGTTATTATTATTATTATTTTGGTATCATTTATTATTATTCCTGTCAAAGGATTGTGGTAGATGGGTGAGCAGAAGGTGAATTCAAAGAAGCACCACCTGGTTTCTGAATCCATTTAGCTTATGGAGCTTTAAGTTATTTAACAATCACAAATAGGATCTTTAAATCTCTCAAGAACAGCCTGAACTCAGTTACTCATGTGTCCACTAGCACAAATTTGTGCATAATAACAAAATTGCTGCAGTTGTGATAGTCAAAGAACCTTCCAGTACTCATTTTACTTAGGTTGGAGGCTTTTTTCCCCTGCAGGTGCCCAAATTGATCCTAGGGCAGTAGAGAATTTTATTCAGCATCTTTCCTTCTCTTTCACATCTTTCTTAATTTTGAGAGCAAGGCCTTTTGTGAGAATAAAACTTGCATTTTGAAAAAATAGTCTTTAGCATTTACATTCATTATTTGCATTAAGTACTTAAAACTGAGGACAATCTGGATATACACACCTGGTGAGTTTCAGATAGTGGGTTTGTGTTTTAAAGCTGTACACTTGCTAACAAAACAGGATTAAGGACTGCTGAA
>NW_008660058.1:0-11853 GCF_000695815.1 Acanthisitta chloris
CCAAGGGCAACAAGGGCAGAAAAGGTCCAGAACACATCTGATGAGGAATGACTGAGGGAACCAAGTTTGTTTAGTCTTGAGGAGACTCAGGGGTGACCTCCTGGCTCTGAGAGAGGTGTGGGCATCCCACACCTCTCATGTGTGTCCTGCCAGGGCTGCAGGGAGAGGATAGAGGGAACGGCCTTGAGCTGAGCCAGGAGAATCAGATTGGATGTGAGGAGAAATGTTTTCCCCGTGAGGCTGTTCAGCACTGGGATATTGCCCAGGGAGGTGGTGCAGTCACCATCCCTGGAGGTGTTTCAGAGGTGTCTGATGTGGCACTGGAGGATCTGGGTTAGGGTTCAGGGGTTCCAGCAGTGACAGGTCAATGGTTGGACTCAATGACTAACACAGCTGAGCCCTGCAGGAGGCCCAGCACTGCACTCACCCAGGTCGGCGATGCAGCACTGCCCGTTCTTCTTGACGAGGATGTTCTTGCTCTTGAGGTCGCGGTGGGAGATGGCAGGCTTGCCCTGCGTGCCGAAGATCTCGATGTGCAGGTGTGCCAGGCCGCTGGCGATGGACAGCACGATGCGCAGGCAGCTCACCGTGTCCAGCGTGGTCAGCTGCAGGTAGTCGTACAGGGACCCCATCTCGTGGTAGTGTGTGATCAGCCACAGCTGCGTGCTCGAGTTCCGGGACGTCATGTCAGAGGCAATAAAACCTGCAGAGGGAGAGAGGAGAAATGAGAAAATAACGTGACAGAGTTCCCTTCAGGACTCCCCCAAGAAGAGAATCAGTACTGCCAGGCCCATCTTGCCTCTCTCTAATGACAACTCTTCCACGAGTGCAGATACCACTGCAATGAGAACAGCTGACACATCCTGGAACTCTAACACCTAAATCCATGTATTTGCCAGTCACACCAAAGAACTCCTTGTTAGGGCTACATACTTTCAAAACACATTGAATTTTTTCCTTCTTTTTGAAGGACTTGGGGTGAGGAAGTTCCCAGTCAAACAGAAAGACCCCAAGGCTGTAGCACATCTGCCACTGCCCACTCGAGAGAGTCACCCTGGAAAGCACCAACACCTCAAGCAAAGCCATGAGTAACCACTTCCATTCCAGGGCCCATGGGCAGCCAGTGCAAGCTGCTGAGGGAAGGGTTAAACATGCAGCCCAACCACAGTGACCTTCTGTGAAGAAACAGAGAATATTTTCTGTTCAAAGCTTATGAACCTCAAGAACTGCCTTCAAAACTGTGGTGTCTTAAGTGACCCCCAAATCCAGGGGTAGCTCCCTTCCTGCCACCTCTGCATTGCTGGTGTCCAGCACAGTGACCTCCACAGCTTCAGCTGGGAGGCAGCAGAAGTTTAACTCCCAAGGCAGAGGGACAAACCATGTTTATTAAAAGTTCACACGCCACATTTGTCAGAAAGAACACCCAACTGCTTCAGATTTCTGCACAATGTGACACTTGTGCAATCTGTGATATTGTTTAATACTGCATCTGAAAAAAGTCTATAAAATAGCCAACAAATTTGACAGTTATCAAGAAAGACTAAACACAGGCAAAGGACCAAGGGGAATGCGAAATGTAATTTCAGCCGAGTCACTGGGTCTCTAGGGAAGGGAAGTTCAATAACTCACATTTCAGAAGGCCACCAAATTATTTCTGCAGTAACAAAGGAACTGCTTCAGGAAACATTAGACAAACATCGAGCAGGGTGAGCTGCAGAGCCAAGGAACGTTCCCTGACAGGAAGCAGGAATCAGGAGCCCAAGGAGAAGTGATTGAAGACAAGCAGACTGCGGGTGAGGCAGTGTCAGCACTCACAAAATGTGCTGCTGCTTTTATTTGCAGAGGTGGCACAGCAGGGACAGGAGGGCACGTCTGCCAGGAATCAAAGGCTGCTTAGACCTCAGCCACGGCTCAACACAACAAAGCCATTTCCCAGCCCTCAGGACTGAGCACGCAGGATTCACTGGACTTTTGTATTTACAGGGAAATGAGACACATCATTCAACTACAGCTGAAGTTTAAACATCAGAGGAGCTCAGTCTGACCCTGAGCAGAACAGCTAAACAGAAGGAAATAATGGATTCATACTGCACTTTACTCAGGCATAAGGAAAAGTATTCAAATACTTAAATCTCATTACAAACACCTCCCCAGTTTTTCTCCATCCACATCTCCAGGGAAGCTAAAGTTACAGCAAACACAGATCCACTAGAACTTCTGCTGACACACTGTGCAGGACTCAGAGGAGCACTGCAAGGGCCAGTTCTTCCACAGAGGTCTGTGGCACTGTTTTCTGTGCACTGTGCTGCCAACAACTGATCCATCTGGTTGATTAATCTGCTCCCTGATGAAATACTGCAGGGCCACAACTCACAGCTGCTACAACACAATCCCCATTTGAGACTCAGCCCCCTCCCAACACATCTCTCCCTGAAAACTTCCCTTCAACTGTTTACCATGACACAAGAACCTCCTCTCTGCAAGACACCTGGGGAATGCACTTTGCCAGGGCCAGTCTAGGGAACTCACCTTTACACCACCACACCAGGACACAGCGTGGCTGTCCTCCTTACCTAAAATGTTCTCGTGCCTCAGCAATACAGTGTTGTACAACTCGGTTTCCCTGAACCAGGATTTTTCATCCCTAGAAGAGAAGATCTTCACAGCAACGTTTTCTCCTTGCCACTGACCCCTCCAGACTTCTCCATAACGGCCCTTTCCTGGTGGGGGGGGAAAAAACAACACAGGAGAAATTGTCAACTAACAACCTTCACTGGGCAAACGGCAGGATGGAAACTCGAGTGTCATGGTCCAAATATCGCAGAGGTGTGGTCTGATCACCCCTGCACCACCTGAGTCACACTGTGCTGCTCCATCCCTTAGCTCTTCCTGCCTGTTCTGACTGCAAGCCCCGTGAGTGTGATGTCTCCTCCCTGCACACCAGTGCAGCACAGAGGGGTGGGACTGGGAGGTGCCACCACTCAGCCACCAGCAGTGGAAGTGCTTTTGCAGCTGAAGTGACTCGGGCAGCACACAGCAGGGTCAGTGTGCACAACACACACCCAGCTAGGAATCCTGCACTTAGGAGGACAGGAAGGACCTGTAATGCTGGGGATTACAGCCTTCACATTTCCATTACATCATCAGCCCTTGCAGAAACAGTCAGCACAGTCAAGACACACAAAAATGATGATTTCAAAGCAAAAACCCAAACCCACAAACAAAAAAAGGATTAAAAAACCCAAACTGCGCCCAAACCCACCCCTGTCCTGTGGGATGAGGACACACTGTCTGCAGGCCAAGCCCTTGGCCCAAAAGGTTAGAAGATACATATGAAATTATCAAGTACCCAAGTGCAAAGCACCATCCTGCACAAGGCAAGAGCAGGCCTGGCTGTTGCCATTCCCATCACAGCCTGAATACAGCAGCCTCAGACATCAGGCCATGACTTGTGCCAGATCTGACAACTCTAAACACCCCAATTCTACCTCTCTTTGCTCTGCAGTTCAGGGTCCTTCAGAGGCACAGGGGAACAAGCAGCAGGTTCTCTGAACAGAGAGACACCCAGTGCTGAGGCCTTGGTGCTGTCACCCCAGAGACACCTCCTGCACAAGTGGGACGGTGCCAGCCTGAGCTAACCTGGAGCAGGCAGGATTCCAGGGACACTTAGGTGTGTACACACACAAAACATGTCTCTGTCACAGGTAAGATCACCGTGGATGTCAGATCCTGCAGCTCCTCATGCAGAGGAATCACACAGCATCAGAGGCTGTGCATTCCATGCAAGTGTGAACATTTGTGCCTACTCAATACACACTCTGAGCCAAAAGCAAAGAAACACAGCTCAAATGTGGGTCTGGTCCCTACATACTCACAGGTTCATCTCTTAGAGTTGGGCTTCATTTAACACCCTCATGAGCTAAACCTTCTTGGGACTCACAGCAAGGTGCTAACCCACCCAGAGCTCAAGGCACTGAAGCAGCAGCACAGAACATATTCCAGCTCTTTTTTCCTACTGGAATCAAGCAGCAGCACAGAACATATTCCAGCTCTTTTTTCCTACTGGAATCAACCATTCTCATGCCTTCCTCACTTCTTCACTGCCAGTACAGCCACTTGGCTCAATGTCACACTGCCTCCAGGTATCTTTGACCCAAATGCTTCCTAAAATTGCTGAACTCAAATTTAACACTATTCAGTTAATAATAATACATGCTGAAGAAAAAAATGAATGAATCCCTACAATCAACACTAAAGTCCTACAATAAAACTAAAGATCTAGCAGAGTTTTAGGGAAGAATTACTAGAAAGATTCTCTCTTTGAGGGAGAAGAGCAGCAGCAGCACATCCATCCCTGCAGGGCTCCAAAGACCAGTGCAGAGCAGACACGTGCATATTCCCATTCCAATGGCCCAGAATCACAGGTTTCTGTTTTAACCACCACATTCACCTTCTGGGCTTGATGCTTCAACTCCAGATCTCACACCCAGGTGAGCCTTGTCTAATTCTAAAGCTTTAGAGCTGAACACCATTAATGAAAGAGATGTTTGTTTCAGTTTGACAGTCACACTTCAAACAGAGATTGCTTTTCTAGAAACAGTTTCTTTAGCTTACTCAGTACCCACACTGGCCTGGCCTGGATTTCCTAACATTTCCTTACTGAACAAAGCTTCAATCTTTCCATCACAAAGCACATATGGTATTTGCCCCTTTTTTTTCTGCAGGGACCTGAATTTTCTCACTGGACTTTCCAAACCCAAGTATGTCCCACCAGCTGAAGCCTGAAAAGTTGGATACATTACATAAACAGCCCAGGAGAAATAGCTGGTGAGGATGGGAGACAGAGCCTTCTCTCTGTGTTTGCTGCCAAGGCTAGCACCAGATGTGAAGGAGAGTGACACTGACCTACACACTCCACCAGGGTGATCTGCCGAGCCACCGTTCTTTGCACCAAGAAAGGAAGTCCAGAACCACTTCCAGATGTGCAGGAATGGTCCAACAGATCCTGTTCAAACGGAAAAGCAGATGTTTACAACCCATGAGAACCCTCATTTTTCCCTGGTTACACAGAGGCACACCCTGTCAGGACAGATTAGGATAGAGCTCGTGGGTATCTCAGTGGCTCTGGGGATGCCATTTGGTCACTCAGGGTCAAGAAGTGTTTGCTCAATAAGTCATTTCATGTAATAAGTACCTGACAGTAGGAGCCTGTGACCTGGAAGTTCACTCCTGGCCTACCAGTTATCCTCCATCCTGGCATTCCACCCTTTCCCACCGCTGCTCTAAAAGCCACAGGGCACCTTCATGTCACTAGACACCTCTCTTTTACAACCAAGTCCCAAACTTCAATGCTAAAAGTCAACATAGCCATAGCAGAGAAGACAAATCACACACGCATCACTTTGCTGTCACACAGGTGATCTGCCCAGGTGAGACTCACAGGTACAGCAGTACAGCACAGGTGCCAGCTGCAGGACCCAGCAGAGATACCTGCCTGGGTCAGAGAACAGATCTGTTACACCAGAAGCTTCTCAAGTGGCCCAGAACAGAGCCCCGAGAAGAACAGCCACATCCCATCTGTATCTCAGGGGCTTCGCTGAGAAATGCCAAGTCCCTGCCCCAAATCAAGACAACACCCAAATAATTCACTGCAAAGCTCCTTCCCTGCTAGGTGAACAGTCCCTCAAAAAACAGTCAGTCATTCTGTGGAGCTAATAGTCATGGGAAGCTTTGGGCCAAACCATTCAGACTTGGTACAGACACCTAGAACTGAGAACAGCTTTCAAACAAACAAGGTGAGAGGGCTTTACCTGCATCACCTACACCAGGAGTGTTAGCAGTTTCTGGCACTTGCAGTGCTCAGGAAGCAATCTTTCAACTGCAAACCTACAACACCCATGAGCTGGAGGTCAGAATCCCATTTGCCCTGTACAATGCTGACACCTAGCTACTTTTATGGCCAGCAGGTCTGTACAGTTCAAAGCATTAACAACTATGGCTGGACTTTATTTTTTACCTTTGCAAAGGAAAATAGGATAAAAAAAGCTCAAGTATAATCAACTTTCTACCATTTCCAGCAAACTGCACTGCCGGGCTTGAACCAGATCCATGAAATCTCATTTCTTCTAACAACATTTTAATGAGTGCTCAGGAACAAGATAATCTAGGAGTGACAGAGACTACTCTTTTGCTTTTTAACACAAACTAAGAGCTCATTTTCCTTCCTGCTTGTATCAGAGGCAAAAAAAGGAGAAAAAAATCCAAACAAAAACAATGCCAAACTTATCTACAGCGACTGTCGAAACAAGATTTGAACAGGCCACAGCTCTTTTCATGCCCATTAAGCAGCTTAGGGCTCTAAGCTCTTGCTACACTGTGGAGAATAATCCTAAATGTAAACTCATCTACTGTGTGATTTAAAACACAATGGGGAAGGAAAATCTGGAATCTAAAGAAGATTTACTGTTGAGATGAACATTTAGACACAGGAACTACCAGTCACCCACCCTCAGAGGCAGAGCAGCAACCATGGCTCAGAGGGTCTGACAGCTCCATCAGACCAAGCCCTCCCAGCTCCCAGCTCCTCCCAGCTCTCTGAAACAGAGTTTTGATTCATTCTTTAGGTTTTATCACTGTCTCCACTGCCAAGTGCAAAAGGTTTGCAAAGGCCTGGAAATGGTCTTGCACTGATAAGAGATAAGAGCTGGGTAAAGCCTGAAGTCAGTGCCTAAGGACAGATCAGCAGTTGCACACATGCCTGGGTCATGGTGAATATATCAAGACTGGCTGTTTTAAGCCACCAACACATACAGAACCAAGCCTTGTGGGCTAATTAAAGAGAGCCAAAGGCATTACAGAAACAAAGATTATCAGGTATTAGCCACAATTCAACCCTGCAGTGAAAGCACATTGTGGTGGGAGAGCACTGAAACAGGAAATATTTTCCTGTCTCAATGTTGAGGAGATTTTGTATCAGCAATGCAAGGAGGAGAAAACTGCACTTGTTTCAGAAACAAACTCTCCAGCTCCCTGAAGCCTTACTTTGCTCTGTTTCGACTCAGCCTGCAGAAAGGGAACATTTCCCCAAGTCATTGCATTTTCCAGAGACTATGTGAACAAGAAGTTAAAAACTGAGCTTTGAGTAAGCATGGCACATCTCTTAAAATTCCCACTGCTCCTCTGCCAACAAAAGGTTACTGATGTCCCAGCCATCCCAGAGCCCTGACACCACAGCAGTCAGTTCTGAAGGCTTCAAGCGTCAAAATTACCTGTATTTCCTTCTTCCCCTTCCATCACATCTTTTCCAGCCTTTCAGGCTGTCATATATCAAAGACACACCACAGTGTTACACCTTTCACATCACTTCAGGCCACCCAACAGTCAGGCACACTGTTTTGCTGCTCAGCCATTGCTTCCAGGAACACGAGCACAGTTCAGAGTGGCTCTCCAGGTCAAAGGAGCTACCCATGCCAAAGCTGCCTCCCGGTTAAAACTCGCTCAAACTACGGATTTGGGAGCAGAGGAATGTCACCACAGAAGAGCTGAGGCCGAGTGGCAACCCCTGGCAGTGATGTGGCTGTGTGGAGGGGTGAGAGGGGAGCCTGGGGGTGAGGACAGCTCACACCCTGCACACAGGTCACTTACTGCCAGCGTGCTGTCCCCCACGTTCGACGCGATGAGCCCCTCGATCGTGCCGTACTCCGCGTCCCTGGAATTGAGCCTCTCCATGTGGTTCTTCTGGATTCTCCGGATGATCAGCACAGCTACTGCAGAAAAGACTATCAACACTATCACAGGGGCCAGGATCACGAGGATTAGTGTTTCCATGCTGTAACCTGCAGCATCTCCGTGAAAGGTTTGTCCTTGGAAAACAGAGGGGAGGGCAAAAGAAGGAAAAAAAAAAAAAAAGAGAGAAGCATGAATTTGCAAATTCCCAGAGAAAGTCTTTAAGCCCAGTTGCACTGACACCAACCCTTACCCCGGTGCCCACCTGGTGTGAGAGGGGCTGTGCCACAGCCACCTCACTCCCACCACAGCACTCCCATCCAAGCCAAGCCCCTTTCCTTTCTCAAAACCCAGGGCTGCCCAAGCTCTCACCTTTCGAAGAGGGCAGCTGTGCAGTGATGTTCATGTTGCACAGGTCTCCCTGGCAGCACTCTACAGCCTGGTCAGGGGACGGAGGAGTTTTGCATGTCATCTTGCCCTGCTCGTAGACCTGGAAGCAGCCTTTCTGGTAAACCTTAGCCCCATCATTAATGCTCAGGGAAGCAAAGCACTGCTGGCCTTGGCACCGATCCCCATTCCCACAGGACATGCCTTCACACACACATTCGTAGGCAACCATCTTGGGCTTCAGTTCATCATCTGTCAAAGGGGAGAGTGGAGGAGAAAACATCGTGTTCTTAATAGCTTCAGTTGGAGGTAATGAAATCATTAGGCAATAAACTACTCTGTTTAAGGGAAGGGAGATGATTTGCAGCTAGTGCTGAAGAAGGACCAAGTTGTAGTTAATGACACTCTCTGGGCCATTTCAGCACCACAGAGATAGGAGCTTGCACCATCAAAGGAACACCAGTCTGTCTGCCCACCCCAAGCACTCAAATTTCCAGAGTACTGTGACATTTCACACCACCCTAAACACGCTGCGCGTCAGCAAACCTTCCCGTGCGGGCAGCCGTGTGAGCCAGCGATGGCAAAGCCACTTCCCAAACCCCTTACTGCAGCAATCATGGAAGAGTCATCAAACATCATACTAAATACTCCAAAGAGCCTTTCCAGACAAAAAGCTTCACTGTAAGAATACAATCAGCATAGCTGCACCTCAGCCCACGGGCCTAAAGACCTTCTCCTCGCATCACTCACAACTGGATGTTCAAATCAGGCTGCCATTTCCCTCCCCAGCCCCGAGCAAGACCTACACCAATCCCACAGGCTGTATGTTTCACACTGAAATGGGCAGCCAATACCCTCTGAAGCAACTTGAAAGGGCAGAGCAAACACTGTGCCCCTGAGAGGAGCTGCCAGCTCTCCCCGCAAGCAGAGGGCTGTGGAGCAGGGCCAGGTGGCCTGAGCTGCTCCTCCACAGCTCTGACCACACACGACACTCACCTTGCCAGCTCGGGGACGGGATCACCATCACCATCAGCACGGGGAGAAGCATAACTCCATCGACCATCCTGGGGCTGCAGAGAGGAGAGACTCAGTACACTGTCTGCAAACACACACACCCAACATCAGCGTTTAACAGCCTCTTCCATCAGCTCCCCTCACAGCACACAGCACAACCCAAGGCTGACTGGTCTCCTTTTTGCTGTGTCTTGCTTCCCAAGCCATTTCCTTCGTTTGTAAAATTCATACACTGACTGAAATTTCTTAAATCTGGTATTTTTTCAAGTCACAGAGATGTCGCATGCAACTAACCACAGTGCAGATGCAAAGCTTGCTAGTAGGGAAGCATGAACCCTCCCAGCACAGCAGGCAGCTAATATAGGAGACAGGTTCTATGAACCAGGTGTTAAAAAGTTAAATTATTGTGAACTGAAAAGAAAGTCTATACAACTAATATAAGGGTTTAAAGGGAAACAGAAAAGGTCTCCACCAGAAAACTGGGACAACTTCTGTCAGCCAGCAAAAGCCATTGCTGGGTGGCAAGGATCCAGTCTTTGCCATGACCCTTGAAACACAGAAGAAGCAAAGAAAATACAAGAAAATAACAGCTCCACTTTTTCCTGTGACATAAGGATTGTTTAACAGGCTCCTGAAAAGCAGCTTTCCTGCAGCTCCTTCACCTGTGCATTGAAACAACCACTGTGCCCAAGGAGCAGAAAGAACTGCACTCAACCTCCATGGGACTAACCCAAGAGGCAGCGCTGGTGACGCAGAAGAGCTCAGCTGTCCTGCTCCGCTCAGTTGCTACAGAGACTCTCTGGCCTAGTCACATGCCACAAAACTCCAGCCAAGAGCAGCAGCAAGTAGTGCAAACTAAAGTTCCTCTTCTTGGCCAAGGCCCTGAGCCATTGCCATGCTCCTTATGTGCAGGAATTTGCCTTCATTTTTCAGATTTCATTCTAGTGAAGCAGATGAAACTTGAAAATAAATCTGATATTGCCATTTTCCTTTCAGATCTCTTCTGTTGTGCCTTTTGAAATCATTAGCAGGCTGCTTAAGTGCTCGGTGATGAAAGCCAAGCCATTACTTCTGCCTTTATTTCCTGACATGGATTTGTTTTGCAGATTATGAGAAACATTTCAGTAATTGCTTCGTCATCGGTTAAAACGATCGTAAATTTCTGACCCCAAGTATTCAGAGTTTTGCCCTCACAGCAAGGACTAGGCAGCAATCACCTCCCAGAGCAACACTCTCCCTTCCAGACACCCATTCCCCCAGGAACCTTCCCTTCCTCGTCCTCGATACGCCCCAAGACACCCTTAACATGTGCCAATATGGAACCATCAACAACCATGAACAAACACCATGAAATGAAAACACCGAGCAATCCTTACAGGCAGTTTAAAGCAGAGCAGAGCTATCCCAGGAACCATCAGTGGCTGGGATAGTGTCAGCTCAGAGGGGTCAAAGGGTGGACAGCAGCAGGACACAGCATGGCCCTGACCCCCTCAGCCCCCACCTGAACAGTCTGTGCCAGCCTTTTCCTGCCACCACACCTGGGCACCTCAGCAGGTCCAGACAAAGGTGGCTCCTGGCACATGCCCTCCTCCTTTCAACACACCCATGGTCCAAAGAGCTTGGATTCCTAGGATGCTTGGATCCTGCAGCTGCTCCAGGGGCAGCTCTGTCAGTTGCATGTATTTGTTGTCTTTTCAGACAGCTTGAGTTCCCCACAAATAAAACAAATAAATAAACATACAGGAGTATATTTGTACACAGAAGTCCCTGCCCTGTATTTCTCAGAGGGAGGAGGAGGAAGGAAATCCAACCTGCACTCCCCAAAGAGGCAAACAACCTCCCCCAGGAGCTGGCCTGCAGGGACTGCTTCCCCTCCCACACTCAGGAGTTACAAGACACTCAGGATGCTGAGAACAGCCCACATGGCCCACATGCCCAGCCCACACTGTGCTTCAGGTCAAAGCTTACCACGTCTGAGGATCTTCACCAGCCCTCACCAAAACCAGCAACAAAACCATGGCACCATGGTCCTGTGACACCAGTCATTCCTGACCCCTCACCCAAGACACTCAGAGTGCCCCTCCAACACAGCCCAGGGATGACTTTGCTGAGGAATGCACCTGAAATTACACCCATTTTTTGGTGCTGAACGCATTTCAGTGCCTGACACCAGGACAGCTGGTGTCTCTCCCTGCCACAGGGCAGGTATGCACACCGAGGAGAGGGAACCTGTGGCAGGCAGGAGAGTGCTGGCACGGACAGGGGGGCACTGGGCCAGAGGCTGCTCCATCCAGGATCCCTGTCCCACAGCCAGAACAGCTTGCCTGGCACCCACAGCCAGCCCTGAGGAATGACCCACGCTCAGCCCCACACTAGCAACCAAATCAGACTTTTAGGAGGCTTTATGTGTTTCACAGCAGGCAGTTTCCTCCCCAAGAAAAATGCCAAACACTTCAATTTCAACCCTGCTCTGTTCCTGCAGCCATGCATTTTCCCAAAAGCCTTAAAGAATCTTGTCTGCTTTGGCTGAGCTGTGCTGTGCACACTCAGAACAGCCTGCAACACACCCAGCCCATGTGTCCTCACTGCCAACCCAAGCCCTGCGCCTTGTCCACGTCCACACAGACACTTCTAGACCGATCTGCAGCACAGTACAGCTCTGGGGCTTTTGGCAGGCAGCTCACAGCCCTCAGCACAGCACAGCTGCCACATCACCTCCACCAGGGC
>NW_008660058.1:11913-12803 GCF_000695815.1 Acanthisitta chloris
ACAGTGATTTTCCTTCAAAGCTTCTCTGAGAGCAAGTGCACCCACTCAAAACATTCAAAAGGACAAACGAAGCTCTTGGCTGTGTTCAAACCATGTCCAGTCCTTAATCTCTGCCCTGAGACATGAGACCACTCCAGGTGTGAGCAGGTGAGATGCTGGCCCCAGGTCGGTGACCATTTTGCCCAGGGTATGCCCCATCTGCTGCTCACCTGTGATATCAGCAGCTGAAAACAAGCCTGGAGAGCAGGTTGTGTGGGACACGGGGCTGAGGGATGCTGAGCTCCTCTACAGGAGTCCCACCAGGTACCAGGGACACCTCCAGGGCTGGGATGGAGCCACAGCCTCCTGCAGCTCCCGAGCAGTGACTGGTTCCTCTGCTGCATCCCCAGGGCACAGACCCCCCACAGCCAGGCTTTGGCTCCGGGTCACTTCCACTCCCCAGCCAAGCTGCAGACACAGCAGAGGACACGCTCCAAAGTCCTGTTCCCACTGCTTAAAAGGAGTTTCCTTTCCAAAGCAATTAATGCACATACGTAAGCACCACAGTCTGGTCCCAGTGACCCCAGCAAGCACATCCCTTCCAGTCACTGCTTGTTCAGAGAGGAAGAAAATATATGCCTTAATGTAAAGAACAAAACATTCTTTAATAAATCCCCACAGAGAGTTGCTATGGAACTGGAGATCCACAAGATATCCAGTTACTGTCTGGTGTTTGAATTCGCAAGAACTTTTTTTCCCCAAGGGAAGGATTTGGATTTAATCCAAACAAATAAAGAGGGGCAAAAAAATGCACAAAATTTATTTTCCTTTCTAAACAGATGGATCTTTGCTACTTGACTGGAGCTCCTCGCAGTGCCCTACGGAACCGCAGCTCGGCAGGAGGAGCCACT
>NW_008660059.1:0-3331 GCF_000695815.1 Acanthisitta chloris
CTAAATTCTATGATTCTATGAATTAATGCTCCTCTTGCCCATTTTGCAACTGCAGTATAGAAAAGTTACCAACAACCTTCTGCAATCTCCCAAAAATCCTTTCTCCTGCCTTTTAATAGCTAATAACAGTTAACACTTGCATTTCTCATTCCATTTCTAAAAGCTGGTTCACTTACATCTGACAGTGCCAATGACAGTGCCATTTGTTATATCCCTGACCCCTTCACTTGATTCATTTATAATTTGTCAGCTCAATTTGATCCAATATGTCTGAATTGAAACCATCTGCATTAAAAATAATACATCTTTCCCCTTTTATTCCCTGCATTGTGGCAGGTGTTGCTTGAAAATTTAAGTGGTGCCAGTCAAAAGGTGATGTTTAATTAATAAAATGGCTAATGGGGGGGGGGGAACCCCATAGGCATGGATGAAAATCCCTGATAAAAGATGGTTTTAGGAAGGACTATAAAATTCAGACATTCTCCTTTACACTTTTGCTGGATTAAGACCTGGATCTTCATGAGTTTGGTGGGAATTGCCCTGGCACAGCTTCAGCCATAGGAGCACCCACAAAAGTGATGGGACTCATGTTCCCCAATCCCTGGGTGATATATTTATCTGAGTGATGAACTGGATTTTTTTTTCCCCTGATGAGTATATTGTAATTAATCCTCTGAAGAATCCTTGCTTAGGAACTTTATTAAATCCCATTAAGACTAATGAATTGTTGTTGTTTCCTAATTATATAGTTGTTTCTAGTTTAATGAACTGTATATTAATAGACTTATAGAACAGACATTCTACTTTTAGGATGGAAATTCTTTAAATAAGGGATATATCTTCCTGCTAATGGCATCAGTTGTCAGGTACAATCTCTTTTAATGAATCTGTTAGAAAATCCTGTCCTTTTGAATACAGGTTTTGCTTATTTTGGTAGCTAAAGAGGCAACTGAATGCCCAAACTGAAACCTGTTCTGCTGCTTTATGTAAAGCTGATATTTTTCCTCCTGTTAATTCCATTTCTCTTTGCAAAACAAGATCTCTAGGCCTCTGCAACAACCAGCTGAATGACTCGAGTGAAAGGAAAAGCAGAACAGGATGAGAGCCCCAGGAGAGGTTTTAGCTTCAGAGGATAAATCAACAACATGGATGCTTTTCCAGCTGAAACCCACTTTGAAAGAGACACACGTGGTGACAAAATCCACTTGCCCAGCCCAGACTGAGCCCACCACCATCACACTCTTGTTGGGACACACATAGCACCGACAGCCAGGAGAACGTTGGGATGAGCAGCACTGAAAAACAAGGCTGTGAAAGAGCTTTCAGTGACATTTGTGGGGACTAAAAAGCCTCAAGTGCTCTTTGGGTCAGTTTAGGTCAGCACCCTGCAGCAGTTGAGGTGCAGACACTGCTCCATGAATCAACCAGATCATTCTCAGCACCAGCAGAGATGCTGAGCATCACCCATGGGTGAGCTCAGTAACACACTGATCTGTCCTGCCCTGGCAATCACACAGTCAGGACACACCTGTCAATCAGGTCAGTACACACTTATTTTACCATCTTCACCAGCAAAATGCATTTTCAAGATACTCTGCAGCCACTCAACAGTTGGACTGAATTTTCTCCTGCCTGAGTGAACCTGCTTCAAGGCTGGTGGCTAATGCAAATGCTCCCTGAGCACTTCTGGGCCAGTTTGCCCCCAGAGCTCCTCAGCCTATGCAGATGCCAACATTACATGAGGGGGTTTGTGCTTCATTAATTCCCTGTCAGCCTTTCCAACTCACATCCTTCCACAACCAACCCCAGGAGTCGACTCAGTTACCTGCACCAGCTCCATCTCCAAGCAGAGAAGCCACTGCTCTTCATTCAGCTTTGAAGTCTCACTGCAGGCTCAAAATTGATGTCCAGGGCTGAAATAAAGAATAAACCAGTCAGAAATCCTGTCCTTGAACCTCAGATCTCCAAGCAACTGGCCTAGCACAGAGTATGCTCAGACCCACCAGCTATCAGCACCTACATGGTCATACCTCCAACTGGTTTCATCCAAAGTAAACCCAATTTCTCTGCAAATATCTCCTGAACTTTTTCTGAGGATATTTTGTAGGGCAAAATAGATACACTCCTAAAATAGGAGCTGCTTCAAAAGTAAAAATTGCTACTGCTTAAAAAAAAAAAAAGTCATCCTCTTGAATGCTAATAGAGATAATCTCCACCAGACTGTGGCCACAGCACAGACTCGTTTCAGTGCAGAGATTATGTTAATATACAAAAATGAAGTTGTGATACTGAGTTAGATCAAAGATGTTTCATTTTAGTCACTGTCTTTGGCAGCAGTCAGTAATGCCTGTCTCAAAGTAAAGTCAAAGGCCTTTATAAAGCACAGGGTTGAACAGTAATTATTACAGGGAATGGCATAAAGTTTAGACCAGAGTGTTGCTTGATCTTGGTCTGACATTAGTTGCTTAAAGTAAGGGATGTTTGATGAGGAGTGACAAACTCCTCATAAGGCCAGTGCTGCTCCTTGCAGAGACTTAGGCTTTTTCCTTCCTAAATTGGGGAAGAAATTTGGCAGCAGATCCTCATCTCACCAATGTGATTTGAGCCTCTCCAGCTGAGGTCAGACCAAACTACTGCTTTTCGCTCTGTTTAAACTACACTGAGTTTTAACTTCACCTTTGGGAGGAGGCACAGGAGAAGCAGAGAGGGGGGCACAGGGCACGTTCACATCCTCCTGGTGGAACTGGAATTGTTCAGCCTGGAGAAAAGGAGGCTCAGGGGGAACTTTCTTAGTCTGAAAGGAGGTTGTAACCAGGTGGGGATTGGACTTTTCTCCCAGGCAACAAGCATAGGACAAGATGAAACAGCCTCAAATGGCAGCAGAGGAGGTTTAGGTTGGAAATTAGGGAAAAATTCTTCACTAAAAGGGTTGTAAAGCCCTGGAATAGGCTGCCCAGGGAAGCAGTGGAATCATTATCCCTGGAAGTGTTCAAAAGAAGTGCAGATGTGATGCTGAGGGACATGGTTTAGTGGTGGAGCTGGCAGTGCTGGGTTAATGGTTGGGCTTGATCTCAGAGAGCTTTTCCAACCTTAGCAATTCTCTGAAGCTTTCAGCATCCTCCTGCCACATCCACCCAGTGTTTACCCTAAAAGCTGTGAAGCCTTTAAGCCTTCTGGACTCAGAGATGCAACGGACGGGAAGGAAAGCACTTCCAGAAGTGAACCATTATGGATGTAAAACATAAAACTAGCAAATGCTTTTAGGAGCATCACTCCAACTTCCCTCAGCCACCCAAGGACACCTCGTGAGGGTGAGACCAGAGGGATACAC
>NW_008660059.1:3386-6596 GCF_000695815.1 Acanthisitta chloris
TACAGCATCTTTGATCCTCACCTCTGACCCCCCAGAGTGCTGCAGAGATGCTCCCCAGGCAGAGACAGGCACCTCCTCACAGCTGCATTGATGTTCCACTGCCTTCCCCAGCAGCCCTGACACATTCTCCCCAACAATAACATTTCTGCCCACTGCTCTAACTCCATACACCTGTACTGCCAGGGACTGTGCTTCCAACCACTTGTTCCCTGCCCTAGGGATGGACACTCACTGGGGAATGGGGAGAGAGACTCTGGAAAAGGAGGATAAAAGGTGCACACTTCCCCAGCACTGAGTAGGCTGGTCCCAGTCACCCCCTCCCACACACCCAGCAGAAATTTCCTTCCAAATCTCCAATGAGCACATTACAGATAGAAACATTAAGCTTTATAGGTAGACTAGAGCTGAAGGAAATAAGCTGGATAGTCTCTTGGGAGGCTGACATCCAGCCAGACCCATTCATCACCTTCTCCTGGGCTTAAACCACCTCTTTCTCTCCCAGTAAAAAGCCAAAAGGTTTAATCCTATTTCTAGAGCCTCCCAAAGGCACAGCAGCTCCTTGCTGACTATTTCCAGGCACCCCAGCCATAACCCTCCATCAGTTATCCAGAGGCTCCCAGAGGAGCTCCTGGCTGGAGGAGCCCCATGGGATCACTGGCTCAGCCCATGCCCCTACTCACTTTTGATTCAAATCTACTTAAATTTTAAACTAATACCTTCCTACAAACTTTTTTTTTTTTTCAAGCCAAGAAACATTTATAGAAGCCACTGCTCATGGAAATACAAATTCAAGAAGCCTCTTTGTGCTAAAGTTTGAAAGTACCTCAAAAAAACTCTTGTGAGAAACACATTCCACACTGCTCAAGAGCCTCAGCTACACTCTTACCATCCAAAGTTGGTTTTATCAGTCCCCAGGTGTGGAACAAATGGGAAGGGGCAATCACCAACTGCCCACAGCTGAGTCTCAGCCCTTCCAGGGAGAGTTCCCACTCCTATGGGGCTGTGCAGGGCCAAATGGGTGCCCAAGTGTTGTGCAAAGCATCTTCCCTGCAGCAAAGATCCACAGCACTGCCCATCCCACACCAGTACTTCCCCCTTCCCCATCTCCCAAAGCCATAACCTTCCAATCACACTTGCTTTCAATAAAAAGCAGAGAAATGTCAACTGTGGGAAAACCTTATCAAATTAGACAGCAATCACTTAGCCCCTGACAATATTGGTTAATGATATTTAACTCAGGCTCTGGCTAATTAAAACCCAGTTGCTCTCAGGCACAGCTTCACTCCACCCTCAGGTGTCTTAAACATTACCAGATCCAGCCCAAAGAATGCAAACAACCACCTGTGCAGGGGTGGGACACACGTGGCTTTCTGGGTTTGCCAGTTCTCAGGGTATTGCTGGGGATTAAATGCAATGTTTTCTTGTAAAGTCACAGCACAGGTATGTGTTATCTCCTCACTCCTACAACAGCAGGAGCAACATGCCGAGGCCAAGTGGGAGACAGTGAAGAAACACACAAAAGACCCAAAAGCTTTAATTCTCTGCTGCTCCCTGCGTTGTTCCTGCCAAGGCAGACTGCTGCCATTTGAGAGCTTTGCATTTCCACCCTCCTCGAGCTCCTTGCCTAGGGATTTTTTTGCCAATGAAAACAAAAGGAACTTGCAGCCAACATCCTTATTGTTACAGCTTCACTCCTGCTGCAAGGCCAAGATTTCAGCGTAGCAAGAAGAATACATATGTGATCATTCTCCCCTATTTTTCTCCTAGGACAAGCACAAAGCGAGTTTTGCTTCCCAGGGCAACAGGATTATTTCTCATTTTTTTTCTTTTTTGGAAAGCTCTCTCAGTATTTGCTTTGCAATGTGGAAGTTTGTTGCTTCTCTGCATCGCTCAGAAGTGTTAGGGGCTTTAATTAGCAGGTTTTCAGTCTTTTTTGCCTCATTAGAATAACAGACAAGAAATCACAGGGAAATTAGTAAATCAAGTTGCTCTTCTAAATTGCTGTTGGGCAGAACTCAGAATGTTTTTAATATGTGTAATTATGTTCAAGGATCTTGTCAATCACTGGATTAGTATGAAACTCATACACACTGACTGCTGCTGCCTTCCTTCAGCACCACAGGGCATGAAATCCCAAGGGATTCTTGGGAGCAACCACCAAAGAAATAAAAACCTCCCTTTGTGCTATCCCAGAGATGACCAAGCAGAAAAATTCCCTGTTCCTTGGATCCCTAGTCCAAACCAAATGCTGATTCAAGGCTCATAATCACATTTGAGACTTGAGCTTCTTGCTATGACTTCATAGAATCAGAGAATTTAGGGGTTGGAATGGACCTTACAGATCATCTAGTCAATTTAGTGTCAATGAACCAACTGAGTAGTTACTGTGACAACTGTCTATCCTCTCCTTGGCAGCACACAGAGAGAGCTCCTCGCTCTCCATCACTGTTCTGCATTGTTGACAAACTATTTGCTTAATAAGTGCATCCAAAATAACAACTTTCTAGTCCTGCAAACACAACATTTGCTGTCCTCTTCAGTGACAGACACTGGGAAGGGGCTGAGCACTGGCTTTTCTCCCATTGCTTTACCATCCTGCCCCCAGCAACGGGTGAGACTTGGATGCCACAGGGAACAGAGAGAAATATATGTTTAAACATGTTTGCTGCTGCTGCCCCTGGATAAATGTACAGTGTTGTTTCATAGAGGAAAACCATCTTTCCTTTCACTGGGTTCAGAAAAGCAGCTGAGAAAAACAGAGCAGTATTGAAATATAGATTAAAAGCAAAAAAAAAAAAAAAACTTCTGTAAATTCTTCATTATTCTAATGTGATATTTTTCTAATAAGTCAGAATAGTCACAGTTTATATATAAGGCAAAAAATCTGTAAATTCCTCATTATTCTAATGTGATATTTTTTCTAATAAGTCAGAATAGTCACAGATTGAACTTTCATCCTGAAAGTCAAGGAAGGAATGTGTAGAGATGCTGAGAGGAGGATATTTCCTCTGCTGTATGTGCTGATCTGGAGAGGTTCAGACCTATGGGGATAGGACCCTCTTCAGGGAGCTCCAAGCTCCATGGATGGAGCAGTCATAGAATCATAGAATCCTAGAATCAACCTGGTTGGAAAAGACCTCCGAGATCATCAAGTCCAACCCTACCGTGGTCACTAGACCATGGCACTAAGTGCCACATCCAGTCTCAGCT
>NW_008660059.1:6671-29921 GCF_000695815.1 Acanthisitta chloris
ATCCAACCTAACCCTCCCCTGGCAGAGCTTGAGTCTGTGCCCTCTTGTCCTGCTGCTGGTTGCCTGGGAGAAGAGACCAACCCCCACCTGACTCCAACCTCCTGTCAGGGAGTTGCAGAGGGTGAGAAGGTCTCCCCTGAGCCTCCTCTTCTCCAGGCTGAACACCCCCAGCTCCCTCAGCCTCTCCTCATGGCACTTGTGCTCCAGTCCCTTCCCCAGCCTCGTTGCTCTTCTCTGGACCTGCTCCAGCCCCTCAATGTCCCTCCTGAGCTGAGGGGCCTCAAGTCTGAGCTGGTCATAGTGTTGGAGATTCCTCAACATACCCATGAGTCAGCTCATGGGCTGCACAACCTCTGCTGGCTGAAGAGAAATGACAACCTTTCAGGCAAGCCCTGGAAAGTCCCAGCACTTGAGTGCTCCCAGGAAAAAGCTTTTTGCAGGGCTGAGGGTCCAAGGTGTTGGCAGGGGGTGATGTGCTTTCCTGCCTTTCAAAAGTCCTTCTGTTTATCCTCCTTCTTCCATTCCCTTGAGGCTGCAAACCAGCCTTTAGAACTAAACAGACATCCAGCACCTCAGACTGACAACTGAGTGCTTGAATCCTGTCACAATATAAGCTCTGAGTAACTTCACAGCCGCAGGAAAATAATGCCATTAATACAGCAAAGGGATGGAGATGCATTAGCTACACCCAGGAGAGACCTCGTGCTGCACTTCTTAAGCAGCCACGACAGCAGATGGAAAAGCAGCCCAAGAAGGGCTTTGACAAGCAGGTCTCTCCTCTCTGTTCCATTTAGGAAAGCTCTGAATCACACAGGCACAATAACAAAGAGCCATCCTACCCCCAAGAAGCACTAAAGGAGCCCAAGCTGTCGGGAGCAGGTTGCATTTTTCTGCTTGGTGGAGCAGTGGCAGAGGCTCCTGCAGGCAGAACTGCAGCCACCCAGCCCAACCAGGCACACACAGCCACCCCCAGAGCCAGCAGGGGAGGGCTCCAGAGCTGTCTGGGCACACTGGGGGTGTGGGGAGAGCTAATTGCTTTGGAGGGTGAAGTGCCCCATCCTGCCCAGCCTCTACTCTGCTCCCCTCTGTGTCAAACAGCTCTTCAGCACAGGCTCTGCAAGCCACGGGGTTTTACCTGCTGCAAAGCTCAGCTGCAAAATGAATGGAAATATTTCTTCCCTTATGGAGAAATAGGCTGAGTGGCATGGATTGAGGAAGCTGGAAAATGCAGAGTGAACTATCATCTTCTTGATGAGTTTAACTGTAGAAGTTTAAGCCTTCAGTAGATTGTTCCATGAAATCAGAGCTTTGGAACTCTTTGTGTGAAACTGCAATATTGAGTCACCAGCCCTGCAGGGATTTAAAAGATGTGTAGATGTGGCACTTGGGGACATGGTTTAGAGGTGGCCTTGGCACTGCTAGGCAAATGATTGGAGTTGATGATCTGAAAGTTCTTTTCCAACCTAAACAATTCTCTGATTTCCACCCGTGGCTGGAGTGAGCGACAGGATAACAGGCAGTCCCTAAACATTGCATACATCAGGGATGGAAGAATCCTGAAGCCACTGCAGACTGTGCATCAGTGCTGGCATGTGTCATGCAGTTGGCATCTCATTTTGACACTGGAGGAACATCTCTGTGCTAGTTATCACTTGAGAGGGGACCATAAAGAGCATATTGCTAAGAGGTTTCTCGTTAGTAGTAGAAAGCTGGAGATTGTATGATTCATCATCCCCTTTTTGGAAAGCTTGCAGAGTATGGAACAGCACAAATACAACTCCAGCAGCAAGGCAACACAGTGCCTTTGCACATTAGCTTGGCTGGGCAGTAATCATCATCTCCATTTATTTTATTTAATCCTTTGAGTGCACAAACGTTAAATGGGTCTGTAAGTACCGAGAGGATAAATGAGGTTAAAACATTCATGGGCAGTAGAATCAAGTCAGGCTTACGTTGGTGTTTTGTGCCTTCAGCCCTCTGTCATTTCTGCCAGGACCATTACTAAGCAATCAGCTTTCAACATGTCAGACCTCAGTGGCAAAGCTTCTGCGTAAGATGTCTGGCTGCTCTTAGGGAAATCCAGCCCCTCGTTATAAAAGAGCTGCACAGGAAAGATAAAACGTAATAAACACACCTCACTGGAGCATCATTGTGCTGGAATTAGGAGGAAACCACAGGGTGTTTTGGAAAAGAGACTGATTTTAGCAGAACCTTGGGAAAAACAGGTCTGCACTGACCTGCAAACCTCCCTTGGGTCCCACAGCTCCAAATCCCAGGTCTGTGTGGAGCAAGAGATGCAAGAGGTAAGTACACAGATAAATGCAGGGAGCTAAAAGGCAAGGAGAGGCTGGAGCAGTGCCAGGAACCAGCAGCTCCATGGCAGGAGAAGAGGAAATCCTCATGGTCCAGTTCCTCCTCTGCCACAGCCACTGCTGCAGCGAAGTGGCAGGGGGAGGCTCCTGAAGCCTCCACAAGTTTTTAAGCTCAGATCCTTTAATTCGTTTCATTTACCATCGGAATGTAAATTTTCAGGATGAAAACTAAGAATAATTTAACACTAGGAAAGGAAAAGATGAAACAAAAGCCTGGGGATCTTGGCAGTCTCTTTGAAAGCGAAGGAAATGTCACAACTCTCTTTAACAGCATCTTTGTTTTTGCAGGCAAATTACAAGTCCAGGTTCAGAAGTGTTTTTGTTCTGCCATTCTGCTGTGACAGTGTCTGCTGGCAGCCTCTAATTCATTCAGGAAAATCCACAACAGCAGTGAAGAGGAGGAAATGACAACAGCTTTGTGCAGCTCCTCTTCCCTCCCTGCCAGGCAGCAGCAAACGCTGACTTCCAGTGTTAAGAGGTTTTAGGACTTCTTAAGCTCTTCTTGACACTCCTCAGGCTCTTGTCTGTGCCTCCAGATGTTTTCCTGCAGATGATCCACAGCTGAATCACCACAAAGTCCCTGTTTCACCTCTCAGCTTGTTGTCTCACCTAACAGACTTCTGTGCCTTGTCAGGCCAGATAGAAAGGGCAAATAAGATGCACAATAATTAACACAGCAGATCTGTGCTGCTCCTGCAGCTGAGATTAATTCCTTACATTTTTGCAGCCCTTGGGGCTATGGATTCTGGGAGCCTGATCTATGGTTATTAGTCTTTTAAAGGAAAATAGATTTACCTAATTTACAATCAGTTCTGATGGTGGGAGGAGGAATTTAATTCTTTTTTTTTCCTTTCTTTTGATAAATATACTGCAACATTTCTATAATCCCTATTAATCTGATCTCCTAGGGAAAATTTTGCTGATCCATCATTTTGTGGCAGCCTTAATTCCCTTAGTGCCTCCAGGCAGGAGAAATGGATTTTCTCATACTAACCTCCAAGTGAAAACTCTCGGGGGAACTCAGCCCTTATCCATGGGAATGAAAATGTGTCTATAGAGGCTGGAGCAAAGGTGCTGTGGGGAATCACTGCAATGATTCCTAAAGTATTCCCATAGGAAAACTGAAATCCTGCAGGTTCCTCCCCTGATTCCTAAAGCATTCCCATAAGAAAACTGAAATCCTGCAGGTTCCTCCCTCCCTGGCAGCTCGTGCAGACACAGACACCATTCAACACTTCCCTATTGAAAAGCAACAGGGAAAGAACATCTGTTGAAAACCAAATGCAGGACTAATTATATAGGACTGAGGATTCGAAACTGCTATTTTTAGCTTTGCATTCAAACAGATTTGATGAATCAAAGGTTTGTGCTCAGCAGTTTGATCTAAAAGAGGAGCAGAGTGTTGACCTGCAGAGATGGAGCCCTGAGGTGCTTCATCCTGTCGGGAAGCTGTGCAGGCATCAGTTTTTGGGCACATGGAATGGAACCAGCAATTCATTTCAATAAGAAAGCCTCTCTTTTTCTTTTTTTTTTTTTTCTTTTTTTTCCTCCAGCATGAGCAGGAGCAGGTGAACATCAAGGCTCTTTTCATTATCAAGTTGACTTCAGCTCATTCTGCTGGGGAAGATCCAAGCAGCACGTTGTGGTGACACATCTGAGGATGTGCATCAAAGGGTCGGTGAGCATCCTCTGCATCCCACAGGAGGACTCCTGGGCTCTGCCAGGCTCTGATCCCACAGCCCTGCAATGATGTCATTGGCAGAGAATCACAAGAAAATCTTGACGGGATTGTTTTTCATCTGCTGCATGAAAAAGTAAACGGAGTCCGTGGAGATCTTTGAAAAGGGCCATAAATAGAGGGAGGGAGAAGCTGCAGAGAGAGCTGGCAGGCTGGATCCCCCCTCCACGAAATTCTGTGTTTAAAGAACAGTATGGAGACATAAAAGGAAGGTGGACTTGGTTCTGGTGGCTGCCAAGAGAACCATAAATGCCCAAAGCACACAGACTTGCTCCAGTGATGGGATTGCTTCCAGTGCCAACCTCCTGAGCCTTGCAGGATGCTGCTCAGTGCCCGTGGGTGCTGTGCCCTCCTGGGCTTGGAACTGCAGCAAGAGCAGGATAGTGGCTCCCAGGGGGCTGTGAGAATCCCCCCACTGTGCAGACAGAAAGGTTTGGGGGGAGCAGTGTGTGTCCCCCACAGTGCAAAGCCCTGGGAAAGGCCATGGGAGCTGCTCATCCTGCTGCATCGTCCCTCTGAACCCGACAAGAGGAATGTGCAATCAGAAGAAAAGCTGTTTTTCACACTTATTGCCCTTGAATTGGCAGAGTGAGACATCATGCTTTATATTAACTTCATAATAATTACAGTTATTACTGAATTCATGTATACCAAAGAGGTTACAGCTCCCTAGGAAAGCTCATAATGTTATTAATGGAGATGCCAGTCCATTGGCAGTATCGTGGAACAAGCTAATTCCAACATTTTTGATATTAAACAGCATACCTCTGAAAATGCATGGATTTGTGCCTGGTGGCTGGGAGCAGTGGCAGTGACACACAGCTGGCACGCACAGAACTGTCCTTTGGAAAAAAAAAAATCCTTTCTAAAGCACTAGTAGCACTAGGCAAGAGCAGTAATTAGTGCTGCCTTTATCATAACGCAGTGGAATTAAAGCTAAAGATTGTGAATCCAGGGGAATGCTGAGAAAAGTCGAAGAATTATTGCTAGCTGTGGAAAACCAATGGAAAGGAAGATTTTTGACTGTAAGGAACTCACTCAGACTCTTCCCATCCTTTCCACACGATTAATTGCAGAGATTTAATTTCTCTGGGCGTGTGTTCGCATCGGCAAACAAACTTTTCCATCAGATTAGAAGAGGTGACCCATCTCCAGAGCAGCTGTTAGTGTTGCTTAAAGAGCTGGAGAGTGGCTAAAGAAGGCAGAAAAGGTCAACTTTGCACCAGAAGGCTGAGGGAGGACAGTAGGGTGAGGATGGTTGAAGGTTGGGGCAGCTCCAGCTCATCCCACCTGGATAACGGAGCAGGAATTCAGTCTCACGTGGCTGGTGTCAAAGTGACATAAACTCAGGCTGGGCCTATAACCCCACATTGATTTTTTTACTGTAAATCTAATACTTGAATGCTGTCTTCAAATGAATTGTTGCACATAAACCCAAGTGTACATGACAGGAGTAGAATCACAGAGCAGGTCTGTTCCAGGACTGTTGCAATTTCCTCCAGAATGTCAGACTATAGCAACACTCACATCTTTCAAAAAAAAAATTAAATTGCTATTAAACTTGCTGACCATCTTGGTAAATTAACCTCTCTTTCATCTCAGCTTTTGATTTAGCAGGAAATAATTTTTTGGAGCAGTTTCCAGACTTCTTCCATTAGGCGTTTGGGCTGTGGTCAATAAGGCTGAGTTAATTACCTGCCTAAACAGATCATGCTGCTGTGCAAACTGGAGCCTCAGCTGCACTGCATACAGTGGGTTTCTTTCTCCTAAAGGTGAAGGCAAATCCCTGTGGACATCCCCCATGGAAGATACAACCATAATCTGGGCATCATTTTCCCAGTGCTGAGCTTGGAACTGGGCACCTTTAGCTATGATGACCCAGAGGAGCATCATGCCAACCACAGGATTTGCCATAACCTGGAGCTCCTTCCCTTCCTGCAGTCCAGGAGGATGAGCAGAGCTGTGTCACAGGCTATGGTCAGCACTAGAACTAACCCCACAGCTTCAGCAAGAGGTTTTCCCTGCAAAATAGAGATTTTTTTGGGGGGGAAAAACTACAGCAACACATCCTCCTCCTTCCTTCCCTGGTGAGCTCTGGGTGATCCTTCAACTGATGCCACACAGGTCACTGCTGTGTACAGCTTTACTGGGATGCATCTCTGGCCACCAGCAGGTACCAGGTGTCCACCCCTCAGAAGATCAATGCCACCTTCTGCCTTTCCCCAGAGGAGACTCCTTCCTCACCACATTCTGCAGCTAAAAGCACAGTGCAGACACTGGGAACAGCCACTGCTGTGCCTGTGTCAGCTGAGCCTGGTGCCATAAAGATCTGAGCTGGCAGCAGCTGGCAATAGGTGAGGCTGTTTGTGAGCACCTGGACACAGGGACATGTTTCTTCCCACACTCAAGTGCTGCCAAGCATCATCAGGTGATGCCACACAAGGTAAACTGACCTAAAGCAAAAGCTGCAGCAGCTGCAATGCCTGATGTCACATCAGTGACATTTATGGCATCGTTGCTTTGACAGGTGAAGGGCAGGGATGCTCAGGGGCAAGGCACACAGCTCCATGGGCTTCCACATCAGGCATCCAGCAGCGTGGAAGAAACCCATGGGCTTACTTGGGTGGGATGATGAAGGAGGGGGAATTTAGCTTAGATAACAGGAAGAAGTTTTCCCTGTGAGGGTGGTGAGACATTGGCACAGGTTGCCCAGGGAGGCTGTGGCTGCCCCAACCCTGGCAGTGTTCAAAACTAGGTTGGATAAAACCTTGAGCTACCTGCTCTGGTGGAAGGTGTCCCTGCCCAGGGCAGAGACTTGGGACTGGATGAGCATCTCTAAGCTCTATCCCAACCCAACCCCTAAAATGATTCTATGCACTTGCATCCTGCAATCTCAGCTCTCTGACAAGCTGCATAAGCTCTAAGAGTGGTGTGCTAACTTACTTTAGTGCTACTAAATATTTTCCTCTAGGTTTACACCTGAATCTTTGCTTTTCTCTTCATCCATTCATGGCTTCAGCCCCAAACCAGCAGCCCACGTGCTCAGCCTGTGCAACCCAGGGGGAAAAGCAACACTAAAGACTGGGTTTTTTTTCTTTGCAACACGTGTTTTTTCATGTGAAAGCCCTGGCCCACAACCAGACAAGGCTGTGTCCAAGCCAGGTGAACCCTCATTTATCCAATATCAACAAAGCCCTAACTGAGAGATCAATTGGGAACCTGCCTCTTCATGCACAATTTGGAGAGCTGACAAAGGCACCTGTAGGGGCTGGAAAATAAGTTCTGCCTCATTACGAAAGAAATTGCATCTAAATGAAAAACAACATATAATAAGAGCCTGAAAATGCCTGCAAAATGCTGCCAAGCAGACAGGTAATCCAATGATATATAGCACACACCATGCCTTTGACAAGGGTCACCCTTAATTATTCAGCAGTTGAAGGAGCTGAACTCATTTCCCCAATGGCTTCAGTGTTTTCTATTATGATGTGTAAATTCCAGGGCAGAGGATTAGCTGGTGAGACCCTAAGAATCACATCCTTTTGATAGATTAGAACTTCAATGATCCTATGTACAGCCAAGCAGAGGCAGAATTTTCTGCTAAGGCTTTGCAAAGGTTGCTAAGTCAGGACACTCTTCAGACATCTCCTCCCCTTCTGTTGTGGCTGTTCCTTAAATTTTAATGGCCTAAACTGCAAAATATTTATTCAAGCACACCCCCAGCTCTGCAGGGGCAGGGCATGGCACAGCCTGCACTGCAGTAGGCACTGAGTGGGTGAGCAGAGCCTTCGTGGTCCCTCATTTCAACAAAGCCACAAGCTCCTCTCCAAGAGGAATGAGAAAGAGATGGTTTGAGGTGGGGACAGGCACGTCTGTAAGTCATACAGAGCAGTTATACTTTCTTCTGCTGAAAAACAGGCACTCTGGAATGACCTCTATATGACTCAAAGGTTGGACTTGATGATCTTGGAGGTTATTTCCAACCTTAAATGCTTCTATGACTCTACTTCCACGAATAGGTTTGAGCTCATCGCATCTTCTTTACGTGTGATTCAGATTTTTTTATTAGGATTGGGTTTTTAAAACACCCACAGTTGTGTGCACACAGGAGCAAGTCCAGCTGCTGAGGACACCAGGATTTATCCAGTTGGTTTGGTGGAATGCTTTGGGTTTGGGATTGGTGCTGAGCAAGAGGAGAAAAGTTCTTCCTTCTTGCCGCAGTCTTTCATAAACCTGAGGGAATACAGCCAACCCAGTGCCAGTTTCTGGGCTGCAAAATGAGATCAGGATAATAAAAGACATCCTGGAAATAGACAATAATGGTAAAATGATGTTTTGACACTGAGGCCATATATGGGTGATGGAAATAAATGAACAAAGTAGGATCGAGGAGGTGCTGGAAAAATAGTCTCTATCAGCTGACTAGGCTCCTATTCAGCAGATCCCAGACAAATGTGATAGATTCCATGGAATAAATCCCTGGCTGTCTTGATTTAGCTGCACACTTGTCAACTTTCTTTCCTTTAGGGTCACACATAATCTCTTTTTGTCCCTTCTCCCCTGGCTGAGGGTTGTTTCGCTTGTGTCCTGCCTGTGCAAACACCTTGTGCAAACACCAAAGTTCCCTTCTCCCCTGGTTGAGGGTTGTTTCGCTTGTGTCCTGCCAGTGCAAACACCTTGTGCAAACACCAAAGTCTGCTGATGAATTTAAGAAGTTTTGAGGTCACCTGGACAGGAGCTGAGGGTTGGCAGCTTGGGTCAGGGCACCTTCCAGCTGCTCCATGGGAGATGTTGTTGGTCCCTCCAGGGATGATGGTGACAGCAGAAACCTCTACTGCTGCGAGCACAGGGTCACACCACGGGGTCCTTGAGATGAAGCACTGCATGCTGAGGTCCCCAGCTACCCTCCCTGCCTGGCTCCTCTCCTTCACATGGGTCTTAAATTGCCTTCTCCCATCCCCAGAGCTGCACCCTCCTCCACCAAGCAGGACACCAGCACAGGACGTGGCTGCAGTGCCCACCAACACCTGCACCTCTCCCCAGTGCCCCTGCCCAGGCTCTGCTGGGGCACAGACACAGGACAGCAGTGCCTGAAGAAGTTTTCCCTCCCCTTGGCTCTTGCTGAGGCTCTGCTGGCGTGCTGTTGGTGTTGGCACCCATGCCAGCTCACTGCAGAACAACACCTCAATGCAAGATTAATGAACAGAGGGGAACATTGTCAGCGATTAAAAACCAAAGGTACAAGATGCTACTCTTGCAGGCAGAAGCACCACCAGCTGCAGCCAGATCTATATTATTTAATAATGCACATTAAATTATAACAGACTTTTTTTCTTTTTTTTTTTTTAAAGCTGACTCTGCTCCATGGACACTGATGTAAATCTATTGTCAGTTGGGGATAATCCTCCAACTCGTTTCTTTTATTCTGCTCATGGATTTCTGTGTGGTCTCAATGCACTCAGCAGTTTGTGCCACAGCACCCAAACATCCTGAGAGTCACTTTTAGTTTCGGAGCACTTAGGAAAAGCTTAGAAAAAAAAGGAAAAGGCAAAGCCTAAGACAGAAAGGTTACACCAAGGCCAAAGGAGAATCAACCAGGCAGTGTCAGAAATCAAGTGGCACAAACACCCTGTCCCAGCTCAGCACACCTGGGGCAATGGATTTCTCATGGGATAAACCAAAAGCATGGGGAAATATTTGGGATCAGCTTGAAAAATAGCATGTTTCTGTCAAATCTGAACTTCCCCTAGTATTTGCTTATAAAATTTGTATTTTTTGATTTTTAATCCAAGCAAAATTCAGGTTCATTTTTCAGGGCTTAGTATGAGTTTCAAAATAAATCATACTAATGCTCTTTTAAAAATGCTATTTCAGACCTTAAAATGTAGAGATTGCCGTTAATAAACCTCAAAAGTAAATGTTTTGATTTCCTGAAAAATGTTTTGAGGTTTTTTTTTTTTTTAGACACCGAAAACCTTCGACAAATACAACATGAATTCACAAGCACTTTCCGCTGCTTCGAACCTGCATCTCGTTTTTTGGGTTGGTTTTGTTGTTTTTTTTTTTTCTCCCACCAAATAAAACATTCAGCTGCAATGTTTTCCCCAGCTCTAATGTTTGTCCTGTGCCTAAGGGTGAATTTCGCTCTGTGTGAATAACAATGCGGCGCAGACAAGATCAATAAATCTCATATTTCATTTTATTCACTGTCGTGTTCCAAGCGGAGCTGGCGCACAGCTGGGGCCTCGCCGCCCGGCGCTCACAATGGATCTTTAATGCCACTGGAACAAGGAGTAAATTGCCTTTTAAATCCTGGTTAGACCCCAAATTTGATGGGGAGCCCAGAGAACGTTCAGAGTGTATAGAATTAAGTGTGACTGGGGGGCTCAGTCCCCGCGGGGAGCTCAGTTTGGACACTGCAAGCTCTGTCACCCCTTGGCGTGGGCACAGCTCCCTGTGTTTGCATGGCATTGGCTCCAGCAGTTTTTCCCTCACAACTGAGCCAAGATGGGAATAACAGAGCTGTGTTCTGGTTATTTATCTGCAGAGAGAGCCCATCAGCTCCTCCAGGGACAGGACACCTGGGTGGGGACAGCCACTTCCACCACTATGTGCTGGGGCTGGCACAGAGATGAGGGTACTACAGACCCCTGGCCCCATGGGCAAGACCTGCCCTTATCATAGAGTCATAGGATAATTAAGGTTGGAAAAGACTCCAAGAGCATCAAGCCCAATCTTGAAGCTTGGGCTGCCCAGGGAGGTGGTGGATTCACCATCCCTGGTGGTTTTCAAGCTGAGACTGGATGTGGCACTTGGTGCCATGGTCTAGTGACCACGGTAGGGTTGGACTTGATGATCTTTGAGGTCTTTTCCAACCCAGTTTGTTCTATGATTCTATGAACCCCACCACAGCCACTGAATCATACTGGGAAGTGCCACGTTGACTTGCTTTTTGAACACTCCCAGGGATGGTGACTCCACCATGGGCAGCCTGTGCCAGTGTTTAACCACTCCTTCAGTGAAGACATTTTTCCTAATATCCAACTTAAACCTGCCCTGACACAGCTTGAGGTCATTTCCCCTAAATTCTATGATCCTATGAAAGAATATGGGAGCACCAACCTGTGCTGAGCTTTGTGCCATCAACTAGCAAGGGGAGACCACCTTGTTCCTTTCCAGCCTTTCACTTCATTCCTCTGCTGCCTTTGCTGCTCCCTGACATCAACCCCAAAACAATTACAGGATGTTTTTATATTTGTTTTAAAATGAACTACAAAGGGTTTTCACAAATCGGTGGATTTGACATTTCTCATTTGGAAAACACTTTGAACCAAACAGATGTGAAGGGAGGACTTGCCCAGAGGTTACAACAATAACAGTAATAGGGTTAGAAAGTAATTTATGGCTGTACCTCGTGGTGCCTAAGCCCAGCAGGGAGATGCTGGTGGCTTGGTGACTCCAGCCCACTAAGGGACACTCTGTGCCTGGAGACAGGTTCATAGAATTAGAATCATTAAGGTTGGAAAAGACCTACAGAATCATCAAGTCCAGCCCTTGGCTGAGTCCCACCTTGTTGACTAAACCATATTGGGAAGGGAATGTTAGCCAGAGATCAAAGCAGTTACTTACCAGTACCCATCTCATATGAAGGGTATGGCTGTCCCCAGCACTTACTTCAACCCTTTTCTTTGCTCAGTCAAACCAACAAAACCCCAAAGAACAGTCCTCACATGGTTTTCCTTTGCTCTTTCCACCCTGCAAAGTCTGACTGCATTTGCAGAGTGCTGCAGTGGTACCTGCACCTCCCCATCTCATTTGCTGCCTTCAAACTGCTTCCCTTCCCCTTATCACAGCTGTAAACATGTATCACAGAGCCAAAATTTACATTGCAAATGAAGGCTGGCTACATCTGGGATGAGTTTTCCCCATTTTTGTTCTCTCCTCCATTATTTTCCCAGCTGTGAGCAGTGATGGGGGCCAATGAGTTGGGGTTTGGATGCAGGGGCTGAGCACAGCATCCAGCAGAGGAAAGGGAAGATGCCTAACACCGATTTCTGCTTCACCACAGGAAGGTTTTAGGATGATGCAATGCTGTTAGAGAATGCTGAGGAGCTGGTAATATGTTGGCCACGTTACAGAAATGTTTGGGTGATTAGCTCCTGAAAGGAGAGATCAATCTGCTGGAGTGAAATAATTGTGGGTTCGTTTTGTTACATGCTCTGTGCTGCATCTGATGACTAATTATCAGCATCTAATAAGAGAACGTTATCTTGAAATCATGCAAAGGTTAAAAGTGATGCTGAAGGCTGCCCACACCGTCAGGCGAAATATTTCTTTCATTGCCATGTTTATCTGGTTTTATCCACACTGAGGAGAAAATACTCGGCTTTAAAAATACATTGTGGCTTCTTTGATTTCCTAAATAGATTTATAATTATCTCCAAATTGAACACACTCAGCTTCTGTCCAAGTAATTGCCAGGCACTGTCCTTCGCAGGAAGTGCAGCCCTTGGCTGATTTTCCCTGAGCTCTTGGGATGCAGGAAATGAGGGGAATGAGATAAATCAGTGCAGGTTTCTGGGAGTCTGCAGGGGTGAGGGCATGTGTGTGCTCAGGCATTGACAGTACTGGGCAGGGTATTTTTTCCCCTGGGAAAAAAAAAAAAAAAAAGGACTGTATTGGCCAAAGCAAATACTGTGGAGATGAACTGCAACTCCTCAGGGTGTACCTGCACTGGCTTTTCTTTCCAGTATCATCTTAAAGCACTATAAGGTCCTGATCCCACAGTCTTTCCCTGAGGTGTTGCTATGCCAAGAGCCATTAACCAAACCTCTTGCACTCTACTGAATACCTTTTTTATGCTTATAACAACATCCTTCCACAGGCATACGTTACTGCTTAAAAATCCTTTTCCACCAAGACATTTATTATTGATGCACACAAAGTGGAGGAAGAAAACAACAGAAACTTAGTGGGCATCATCTTAAAACCCTGAGCATTGAAGTGTTTGTAGAGTTAGGGTTGGGGCTGTGTCTCTCTGCCTGTCCCATCACACTGAGCTCTCCCACCCCATTGCCAGTGAGGGCTAAGTGATCAACATCATCTTTCTGCATCAATGAGAAACCTGAAGTTCTGCTAAGAAAGAGCAACATGAAAGGCAAGAACAGCTCACTGTCCATCCTTTCCCCACGCCAACCTTCACTCCCAGCTCATTTAGAGCTATGTCTGCACTTCAGTGCCTGTCCCAAGTTTCCAAAAATTCATCCTCATTAGAGCCCTAATTTATGCAAACCTCCTCTGCAGTCCGTGGGGACAGACAGGCACCTCCAGAGTCTAATTCAAAGACTGAAACCAAAGGCTCAGGCTCCTGCTGTGACTCACCATCTCAACGAGCCTCTTGCCACTGGCGAGACTGAGAGCAAATGGGATCTGATGGAGACAGCGAGGAAGATGCTAGATCTGACAGGATAAATCTGAGCCAATACCTCCAGCATCAGCATATCCTTAACCTCTTCCCAGACCTCGACCTTGAACCATCACAGGGGTCAGATGGGATATTGAAATTCTCAGCTCACACCAGCAAAGAGGCAAAAAAAAGGAAGAGGTGGGAGAAAAAGAGCCAAACTTGTTCCCAGGTAATTCTGGCCCTGATTGGGAAGGGAAGAGCTGAACTTCCTGGAAGATATCCCAGTCTCACACAACCACATCAGTGTCACAGCCCAGGTTAATCTGATCTCTCTGTGCTTTTCTGAACAGCTCCCAAATGATTGTTTTGCAGTGGAAGGTTTAATCCTGCAGGGCAGATGGCTCCCAGCCAGCCACTCACATTTTGGGTTTAGGACTAACTTGTGTAATTTTTGTAACTCGGGGGAATGTTGTTCGTTTCTCCTCAAAAGAAATTGAGCAAAATACCTGCAAGGTAGAGTGAAATAACATAAGCAATGCTTTAATTCTGCAAGATCTAGAGAATTAAAGCTCCTGTGTTTAAATGGCACTTGGTGCTGTTAAATTAAACACACTGAACATGTATCTTATCCCAGGAAAGGTTTTCTGAAAGCAACGGAATACGAATCGTGTCTACAAGAAATGAGTTTAGGTTCAGAGCTGTTGCAGAGCCCCAGTGTTTCAGTGACAGCCTTCAGCAGTGACATTTCTGGAGCCAGCAGAGATGGCAAGAGCCAATTTGTGGCTTGTTAAAGCTTACACTTGTTTACTGCCATGGAAGTAGACCAGACACTGATCTAAGAAAGTGGGAAGGGAAATGGCTTGAGCCAACAGTGTGTCTTGTCAAGCAAATCATTTGACTCTGGTCTTTGTGCCCCAAACTGCAGAGATAACCCTTTGTGGGAGGACTGGCACTGCAGAGGACAAAATTGGGAGTGTGGAGGAGTCAGCAGCTCCCCCAGCACAGTCCCAATCCAGTGTTAACGTAAAGCTCACGCTGGAGATCTAACAAGTGCCTTTTAGCACAGAATATTTCCAAAGGAACAACATTTTCTGACATAAATGTCTCTGCTAATGACAAAGACCAGAAGTAGCTTGTGGCCAAAGAATAAATGTTTTTCAAAAGCTTAGCAACAGCTCAGGCACTGAATGTCATCATCCTCTGGGAATGCTGGTGCTGTACTGTCAGGATTAGGTGAAATTATCCCAAGTCCTGTTTGCAATTTTTTTGTAGCTCTGCATCTTATCTTTCTGTCTGAAGGTCAGCTAAGGACTCACCATTCCCTACTTTTGTTCCTGAAGAGAGGCAGGAAGTGTTAAGTAGAATTATTTACTCTAATAATTTTTGTCATTATTATTATTATGTGGAAACTCCTGAATCGAGCTCAGTGCAGAGAAATAGGTTCATTTTATAGACCTGAGGAGGAGTGTCAGCAGCATTGCCCAGTCCACAGACCAAATTCCCTTCTCATCTGCTCTGATTCTCCCCTGCAGTAGACACTAATGCCATGTCTGGATTGCCATGGAAGTGAGTTAGAGCAGGTGCTGGTCCAATAGAGACAGTTGATCCTGAGTCATCCCTGTAAAATGCTATTTTTATAAAACCATTTTGTACATGCACCAAACATCTCATTAGCACAGAGCACCATGAACCAGCCTTGGTTCCCATCCCTTGGTCCCCCACATCCCTCAGCACAGGTGGGACAGGCAGGGAATGACAAGTTCTGCTTTCAGACCATGCCTGGACTCAAACAAACATAACTCAGGTCACATTTTCAAGCTTTTTCTTATATTTATGAGGGCAAGAAACTCGATTGAAGGGAAATCTGAGAACCTAATCTCCCTCTGTGTTCTAAGTTTCTGACCTGAATCCTGGGAGACTCTGGTGCCTCTGTACATCTCTACCATGGGTGGCTCGAAGGGAGGCACTGGTGGTCTCTGCACTGTGCTGAGCCAGCAGCAGCTGAGCAGCACTGATTTCTGCTGTCATTGCTGCTGCTTTGGCTGATGATGGTGACACAAGTGATTAGCACCTGCACTGTTCTTTCTTAGAACCAGCTGGACACAATCCTGGCCCATCACATCCCTTGAGCAGGGAGGTTGGACCAGATGACCCACTGGGGTCCCTTCCAACGTGAACCAGCCTGTGATTTTGGATCATTTCTCTGCTCTCCAAGTTGTACACAATTGGCTTTTCATATTTCTTGTGTCTTTGTATATCTGTGTGTTGACACCAGACCTGACCCAGGCCCTCAAGCAGTCAGGGGCTCAGGTAAGTGATACATATATTGGTTTTCATTGTTTTATGCATCTTTCCAGCACTAATTCAAACATGATTTTGTGTGTGTGTGTTTTTTTTATTTATTTACTTTGTTTAGAATTGTAAATGTTTGTTTTCCCTAACAGCAGAATTTGTTTTTTTCAGACTTCTTTTCCCTGAGGGATCCCTCAGGCTGGAACCAAGGAAAACGTCTTGATGGTGTGTAAGGTCTCACTGTCTGTGAGCCACCAGGAATTCTAAATGAACATTTTTCACAGGTCTATTTGCACTGGATTAATTAGCAAATAATCATAACTGCTCTCTTCTCCTCACTGCTGTCCTCATGCAAAGGGCTGGAGCTGTTTCCATACAGCTGCCTCAAGAGCCCTAGAGCAGAAAAGCTCCACATCCACAGCAGGTCTGAATGCCACGTGACAACTTTTGTTATCAGCTGGGTCTAAAATCCCCTTTTTAATAGGGGTTGGGATCCTACAGACTCAGCCCCTGGCTACAACCCAGAGAAGCACTTAGTGCCTGTTTACTCCATGCACATTAGCAGCCCCTTGACTTGCTGGGCCTTAAGGATCTTCATTTTAAACACAGGCTTAAGGATTTCTGGATGCTCCAAAGAGTCAGCACCTTGCAGGGCTGAGTGCTCAGGGTTAGTTCTGGAGCCACACATCATTCTGCCTGGTGTCTTCACACCATGGGCCAACTCACTCCCAGAATTCCCACAAGATCAGCTCCCAGGAGGCTCCTGCAAAGAAGCAATCAGAGGAACTCAGCTAGCAGATTTCCCCCTACCTTTGCCTGCATGTTTGAGCGCTTTAGATGATTTATCTGCTCAGGAAAGGATTATTTTTGAGCCTCCCTTCGCCAAAAAAACCTAAGCCTTATCAAATGGAAATCAGAATCTATTCTTCGGATCAGCAGCTTGGATCACGGCTCAGGTGGAAAGGAGGTCAGGGAAAATGCAGACACTTTGATGAATATTTGGTTTGCTTTTCCTTCAGCTTTACACCTGAGGGGCTGATCCTGAACCTGCCACGTGCCTGCACACAGTGCTGCTGCTCCAGCCCCTAAGGCAGCTGGGGAATAAGGGACACTCTTATTTGGATCTATAATACATAGATAATAGAGAATATATTAATTCCTTTGTCTCTGCTGCTGTTTGTAATAGCAATAAAGGAATAGTCAGATCCAATTTCCTAGTTAGCTGTGTCACTCCTCACCCAGAAGAGTTTAACCCTGTTCCTCAGCTTCCTCATGCAGATGAAGGTTGTATCTCAGGCAATGGATCTTTGCAACAAATAAGATGTGCAAAAAGTCCTTCAATGATTTGAAAACCGAGAAAAAAGAAGGATTTTATCTGCCTCCATTTATGCCATCAGCAGAAATAAAGAGCTGCATCTCTTGGCCTGAGAAACTGGGCAATGTCTGCAAACTCAGAGCTCTCCAAATAAGAAGTGGCATAAACTTGTGAGGTTTCATCAACAGCAAGACCATCGTTTGGATTGAACTCTAGTCAAATGCTATTACATGGATTTATTGTTTGCCATTGAACCATTTGCTGTGTTCTTATTTAAGCTGCTTGTATTACACCCTGCGACATCATTCCAGATTGTGCTACTTTTTTGCACGTTCTTCCTTGTACACCGTGGTAGAAAATACATTATCTAAGTGTTTGGCTGCAGCGATAAAGGTTATCTTAGCCAATTTAAAAGAGGAGCTAGTGTAACTCATTCCTGGGTGAACAAGAAGAATTTTCAGTCCAGAAGACTTCCTGGTCAGAAACATGTGCACAGTGATTTTGAAAAAGCAAACTCTTTTGATTTGCCAGTTGTCACCGAGTACAAAATCAGAATTACTAATCAGTTTGACCCTGAATTTTGCTAGGAGCAAACCTAGCCTTATTTAACAAGACATGCCCATGTGTCTTGATTAACCTCCCCAGTCCCCACGACAGAAGTGAAATTATACAACACTGATGAAGTTTGCATATTTGGTGAGAGGACACGTTTTCCTAGGAAACATAAAAAAGCCTAACAGTTGTATCTTTTTACACTAAGAGCAAGAGCACCTCCTGCTCAGTGAGATGTTTGCATAAATATCCCTTCTGAGCTCCTTGAGAGGCTTAGATGAGAGATTTTCCATTCATGAAGAGCTTCCTTTGGCACTGGACTAGCCAAAAATACAGAATGAATTTACTTTCAAGCTATCAGCTACTGCTGCTGCAGTGAGCAAGTTTAAATTAATGCATTAACAAAAGCTTCCTTTCTCCATCAAAGGTCTGTGCTGAGGATTAAGGTCTGAATTCCAGGTTAGCCCTTAATGACACACACATGCACCTTCCCTTGAGCTGGAAGACTACATCCTGCTAGAGCAAGCCAGAAATAATGATCTTACTGGCTTCAATATTAAAAAAAAAAAAATCAGATTAAGCTTGAATTCTAGTTATAGAATTTGTCTGCAGGTAAAGTTATTTTTAATCTGTTCTAAGATAAAAGAATAAATCCATTTCTGCCTATTAGAATTCTCATCTATAGAGAGGGGGTTGGTATGATAAATTGGTTTGGGGCTGAATGCACCTGTGTATGGTTTGTTTTTCCTTCAGCAATGAGTTGAGACCATTCCCTCATGGCTATTTGGAAACAGGCTGAAAAACCTGGCCGTGTCTGGAGGTCCAAGCTCACCTGGGAGCTTTACTGCAGCAAACCTGCACATAGATCTGGCCTCAGGAGCCAGTCCCAGTGCCTGTTGTTGAGGGGCTCCTCCTCCAAACCCTCCAGATCCTTCTAGCCACAGTCATACAATCATAAAGGCAGCTGGGTTGGAAAAGACCTCCAAGATCATCGAGTCCAACCCTACTGTGGTTACCAGATCATGGCACTAAGTGCCACATCCAGTCTCAGCTTGAAAACCTCCAGGGATGGTGAATCAACCACCTCCCTGGGCAGCACATTCCAATGTCTGAGCACTCTCTCCAGAAAAAATCTCTTCCTAATATCCAACCTATCCCTCCCCTGGCAGAGCTTGAGTCTGTGCCCTCTTGTCCTGCTGCTGGTTGTCTGGGAGAAGAGACCAACCCCCACCTGACTCCAACCTCCTGTCAGGGAGTTGCAGAGGGTGCTAAGGTCTCCCCTGAGCCTCCTCTTCTCCAGGCTGAACACCCCCAGCTCCCTCAGCCTCTCCTCATGGCACTTGTGCTCCAGTCCCTTCACCAGCCTCGTTGCTCTTCTCTGGACCTGCTCCAGCCCCTCAATGTCCCTCCTGAGCTGAGGGGCCCAGAGCTGAGCACAGGATTCAAGGTGTGGCCTCACCAGCTCCAAGTCCAGGGGCAGAATCACTTCCCTGGTCGAAATCCAACAAAGGACAGAGAAATATCAATCCTCACCTCCAGAACACACACTAAGGCTTCAGCAACTACAACTTCATACCCAATCCATACCTGTTGGCTGAACGCAGACAATCTCACTCCCTGATTTCTCCTCCCTTCCCCCACATCTCATAGCAATAAAAAGGAATGATGACAGTACAGAACTCGTTCCCCAGACAATAGCTAGACAGGCTGTATATTGCTTTATGGCTGTTGACTTGATTTAAAATGCACTCTTAAAAAGGAAAGAACAACTCCTTAAATTTGCAGTAAATGTATAGTTCCCCAGACCTGATTTACTGGTTATGAGCCACCAAAAAAACTGCAATTCAGATTTATCGTATTGTTGACTCTGGCAGTGAAAGCTTCAGCGTGACTTGAGCTCTGGTAACCATCCCAAACCTGATAATTAAACATTAATCATTTATTTCAGGTAGATTTGGGTTTTGTTGAAGATTTTTGCTTTTCTTTAATTGGTCTCTCAAATTCCAGCAGATAATGATGATTGCTTTGATGGTGACTGGTTAACCCAACGAGGGTGAGATCAAAGGAGAGCACTTGGCTTGTGCTTTGCTCAGTTCTGAGCTTTTTAGCCTGGGTTGACTCATAATTACAAGAATTCCCAACTGGCTGGAAGCAGATCTTGCAAAAGAAACTCACTGTAGAGCAGTCAGATGAAGAACAATGTGTTAAGTCCTTCCTGGACTGTAAGACACCTCAACATGAGCAGTAAAGAGCAGAGCAGAGTGGCAAAGAACTCTCATGATTTCATGGAGCTTCTTGCTTTAAGCCAATTGTCCTGATTTCCCTCTCCTCAGCATCACTCTGTTCCACTCCCTTGTCTTGGGTGAATCTACCACTCATTTGACAGGCTGAGAGAGCTGGGGGGTCAGCCTAGAGAAGGGAAGGCTCCAAAAAATCCCACCATGTGCCTGAGAGCATTGTCCAAATGCTCCTTGAGCTCTGGCAGGCTTGGGGCTGTGCCCCTGCCCTGGGGAGCTGTTCCACTTCTCTGCAAACTGATGGAGCAGCTAATGCATCTCTCCACCTGCTCCTGCACAGTCCTGTGTCCTCCAGCTCAGCTTTCCTTCCCTACCTGCCTTGTGCACCACTCCCACTCTCATCCATAATCAGGAACTGCTGATGTTTGGATGCTGATAACGTGGACTACAGCCAGTTAAGCACCATCCCTGATGAGCTGCTGCAGGGAACAGCATTGCAAACCAGAGTTATTTCACTCCCCACACGAAACAAGACTGGGAGAGTGCATGGAGTGCACTGGGAAGGGACAGAGGACAGTGGAGAATCAATCAAAGGCCTGATTCAGTATCACTCCTGCCCTTCAAGGGTCTTTTCCCTCTACTATCATGTGTGATCCTTTCTTGATTCATTAGTGTCAGCTGAGCAGAAAATGTTGCAGCTGTTGGCTAGCTCACAGAGCTGCTGGACCCCATCCACAGCTCTTTCCTCTTCCCTTTTGGAAAGAAGTGTCAGAATGCAGCTGCCTGTGAGGCTTTATTTTGGGTTGGAAAATCTCCAAACAGAGAGGGGGAAAAAAAAATGAACATGCTGTAAATCAGAGATGGCCTTGAACCAAAGCCCCTGGTTCCCAAATACCAACAGGCAGGGAAAGATCAGAGCCCAAGAAGGGATTGTGGACTGTCCATCGTACACTGATGTCTCAGAATGATGGATGTGGCTGAGAACCACACAAGGATGCAAATATCACCCCTGTAAATTCTGCAGTCTTCCCCAAAGTGGAGCTAATACACTCTCCAATCATCCTAAATAAATCCCCTGACCCTTAACATCTCCCTGTATAGATCCTCCTTCGAAAAGGGCTTGAAAATGAGTCACTTTTCCCTTCAGGATGTGTTTTAACTAATAACATGGTCCCCTTAAAAACTCCCGAGGGATGCTGAGAGAATTCAGGGTTTCATTTTTTACATATCTCTATAAAATATTTCCCATACTGGTCTTGCAAAAAAAACCCAAAGCAGAACTGTGCTAGGAAAGGCCATTTCTTGCAGACACTTTCCTGATTTGGTTGCCTAGTTTTCCTTATAGGAAAGCATGTGAAATTTTCATCCAAATCCAATATTTGGCTTTTTTTTCTGTCACAAAGAAACTTTAGATTGGCCCTAGTAAAGACCATTTCCACCCCTAAAACAGACCCCGCAGTTTCCAGGGCTAAAATATATAGAGGAGGTAGACACATACATGAGCAAGATGCTTAAACTCCTTATTTTGCCAGGTCTGTGGCACGCAGGCAACTGACTTCAAGGAAGTGGTAGATATTTTTATTGGATTTCTAGGATAAGATAAGAAGTGCCTTGTGCCTTCCTTCAGTCATTCATTTTTAGGACTACCTGTTCTCTTTATAGGTTTGTACAATTTCTGTCCTTCAGGAATTATACAGCCACTGCTAAATACTTTGACATTCTGGTAATAAACTTTTTGCTAGTAGATAATATTCTATTCTTTCTTTAGGTGGGAACCAGGTTGGATGTGGTTTGGAGCAACCTGGGCTAGTGGAAGGTGTTCCTGCCCGTGGTAGGAGTGGGATGAGATGAGCTTTAATGTCCTTCCAACCCAAACCAATATGGAGTTCTAGGATTCTATGAGCCCAAAACTTAAGAAACTTAGCCAGAATCTGAGAGAGTTTTCAAAGCAGCAGAGAGACACTGCAGCAGCTCTGTTCCCCAGGCTGTTTCAATCACTAAACCACAGACGTAATTTTAAGGTTACAAAGACTGACTCTTTCACATAATCATATCAATGATCTTTCTTTAATCTCTGCAGGCATTTTTGCAAGCTTAGATCCAAAGCAAGGAAACTGTTGGCACAATCTATAGGACATAATCAAACTACAAAGCTCTGACGTTATGGCAAGCTGTAATTTTAAGCAACTAAGCTATATCCCTGCAACTGCCATCCCTGAATGCTTCTGCAGCAGAGCCATGAAGTCAGTGGGATATTCAGATGCAGAATTTATGCAGAGTAGCACCCAATGTAAAGAACAAATTCCATAAACATGATACACTATTGAGGCCTAGGATATAAATACAGAAGAAAACTGAAGGGCAAAAAAAAAGAATCAAGTGAACTATATTTAATACTGAAATTTAACCATTCATAGTTTATTGTATAGTATATAATAATCCCATGCAGTGATCCAGGCTGGAGACAGACCCTTTGCAACTCCCTGACAGGAGGTTGGAGTCAGGTGGGGGTTGGTCTCTTCTCCCAGGCAACCAGCAGCAGGACAAGAGGGCACAGACTCAAGCTCTGCCAGGGGAGGGTTAGGTTGGATATTAGGAAGAGATTTTTTCTGGAGAGAGTGCTCAGGCATTGGAATGTGCTGCCTAGGGAGGTGGTGGATTCACCATCCCTGGAGGTTTTCAAGCTGAGACTGGATGTGGCACTTATTGCCATGGTCTAGTGACCACAGTAGGGTTGGACTTGATGATCTTGGAGGTCTTTTCCAACCCAGCTGATCTTATGATTCCAGTTGTTTCTCTCTGTATGTTGCTTGTTTTAAGACCAGCAAGTTCTACTTTTCAGTAGCAGAATGAAAAAGTTGTTTAAAAAGTTTTAACAAGTTTAATTGGTGCAGCAGAACCTAAGGAGTTATTCCTAGAAAGAGAGAGAAAGAGAAAGAGGGAGAGAAGAGAGAGTTAAAGAGAGAAAACAGAGGAAAAGATAAAAAAGAAAATGAAAGAGAGAAGGAATATTTTCACTTCAGACTATCTGCAGTGAGCTTGCTTTTGACTTTCATACTCTATTTAAAAATACAAAATTGGGAGCATTGAAAAAGAGTTCCCAAATTAGCTTTTTAATAGAGATGGGAAGTTAAAAGGGGCCGAGCCATGGGGGAAAAGAGAGTCAGAATCACAGCCAGGGCAGCACCAGCAGAGAGAGAGGCCAGAGCATGCCCCAGTGAGAGAAGAGTCAGGAAGTTTTATGAAGTGATGACACTGTAAATCACAGAAAAATCTCTTATACCAGCAAAAGCCAAGTGACATTTCTGGTTTTGCTTTCTTCTGAGCATCTGCAAGAG
>NW_008660059.1:29946-31127 GCF_000695815.1 Acanthisitta chloris
TTAAAAGTGGAAAGCAGTTCTGAAGACATCTAATAAAGATGGATTCAGGGTGCTTTGATATGTTTAAATTCTTACAGCCACTGAAAGTTTCTCACGGAAGTTTAAGGATTCACTTTGCATACAACTATTCATGTGTCCAGTATACAACTCTTAGTATCCACAACCTAAAGATACATTGCATTTGCATAACCTCATTAACAAATCTGCAGACACTCTGATGCAGCTTACTAATATTATTGGGGGAGATTGGTTTGGGGGAGGTTTACCCAGGACCCAACATTCAGAAACTGCATTGAATTATTGGGGATTAGACTATGTTGAGACCCTGGACTGGATCGATGAGGTTGAGGTTTGGTTGAATATTAGGAAAACTTTCTTCACTGAAAGAGTGGTCAGGCATTGGAACAGGTTACCCAGGAAAGTGGTGGAGTCACCACCCTTGAAGTGTTCAAGAAACAAGTAGATGTGGCACTTCACAATGTGGTTTAGTGGATGTAGTGGGATTGGTCAAAGGTTGGGCTTGATGATCTTTGAAGTCTTTTCCTTACTGATTCTATGACCAGGGTATCAGAGTTTCCAGATTACACCTTCCAAACCAGACAACCTGTTGATGTGTTGAAGGTTAGGAGATTTATTCCCTATTTTTTGTCTTAAAGAAACCCTTGGGTTAAGAACTCTGGTAAGAAAGGCACAGCATAATTCAGGCACACAAACCACCTGAAAAACCACCTGATCAGTGCTGGTTGTGTTGGAAAAAGTCCCTGTTTCCCCTATTTTAAGGCACCAGAGGCACACCAGACCCCCAACACACACACGTCTCTCTCTCAATGATGCAGTTGGAGGAGCTTCTGCTGCCTCTGAACAGAATCCCTACAGCCTCCTACAACGAGAGTCCTGCACCTACCAACCCCTGCCCATCCCACCCCTCCCTCCCGGGGCTCCAACATCTGCTGGTTCCCCTGCCTGACACATTCCCCTGCCCCAGGATGGGCTGGCAGGTGTGGGACCCTCGTTGTGGGGGTGATGCAGAGATGCTGTGGTCGCACCCTTCGATCCGAAGGGCTCTGCACTCGTTGCTCCCTGCCCAGAACACCTCTCCAACCTAGGGATCCTGCACACCCCTCTGCTCCAGGGTGAGTCGATGGGTGTGGGACTGCTGTTGCGAGGATGCTGCAGGGATG
>NW_008660059.1:31469-31684 GCF_000695815.1 Acanthisitta chloris
GCGGCCCCCCCCCCCCCACCCCGGCGTCCCCCCCCCCGCCAAACCCCCTTCCCAGCACATCCTTCATCCCAGGGGTCCCGCAGCCGTCAAACACACCCCTTTGCCCGGGGGTCCCGCACCTCTAACTCCCTGCCTGGCACATTCCTCCCCTCCAGGGCGGGTCGGCGGGTGCGGGACCCTCGTTGGGAGGATGCTGCAGGGATGCTGCGGCCACT